>NC_057811.1:341168113-341454234 GCF_018294505.1 Triticum aestivum
CAACACTCACTGTTCATCCCAGAGGCAGCATCGATCGGCTTCAGTTAGCAGCAGTAGCGAAGGAATCGCTCGATCGGGTTCAGTTAACAGCCATCGATCGATCGCTCGGGTTCAGTAACGCGTAGCCTGCAGTGCAATCGCTCGGGTTCAGTTAGAGCCCAACGCCTCACTCGGGTTCAGTTAGAGCCAACGCCTCGCACACACGCGCGTACGTGTACGAGAGAAACGCGCATCGCTCGGCCCCCGACCTCCCACCGTAACTGGGAACTCGCCGAAATTTTCCTCACCCTCGCTTCTACCACGGTTTTTTCTGTCATCGACGGCCCAAAGAATGTCATGCAGCTGCGTCTCTGGCCCGCCCAGGATGAAAAGCCCATTTTCTATCATGTTTTTTGTCATAGAAGTAGGAGCCCACCATCTATGATGATACCGGGTTTTGTCACAATTATCGTCATAGAAGTGTCATATGTATGACAGAAAAAAATTTCGTTCGGCCCAAAATGTCACGGATGTGTATTTTTTTTGTAGTGTTGTCCCTGTATAACCGTTTCCGATATGTAGAATATCCCAAATGCTTCTTCCTTGCTACTCGTTTGTGCTCGCATTGCCATCGCAGTCGGAGTTTTGTGGTTTTGCCTAAAACTAGGCAGATTCCAAGCACGGCAGATTTCTAGGCAGATTCTAGGCTCGGGAGTTTTACGATGCCTGGCAGATCACAAATAGTTCATGATTATAAACCGTGTACGAAAGGTAGACAATCACACACATTTAGTTTTCCCGCACCGTATGTGATAGTGTCTGACATCACACACGCTTTGCAAACGGCAACTGTGTGCATGCTTGCACACTTTTCCTCTCTGTGAACCGTCTCAGATTATGGTGTATATCGCAAACGTTTGTGTTTTACCAACCGTGTGTGCCGTAATGACCTGCACAACGTAATTTCTCCCTAATTTAATTGCTACTATTTAAAATTGTACCTAATTTAGGCTATAGCTTTATTCATATCCATCAAGTTCAAACAACCAATGCATTATTCGATTCACAGGTACATATGTTTAAGAATTGCATAAGCACCAAATAAAGAATGATGTACCAGGGTTCTATACTTGTACTATTACAGATGGTAAAGAAAGAGGCGACAGACATTCCAGTTTGTGAACAAGGTGAAGCGGAATGGCCCTATTGTGCTCTCCTGGATGCAGAAGGCATGCAGGACTCTAGTCCAACCCCTTGTGATGGCCGGCCACCAATCATGTAGTTTGAGAGGTAATCTTGAGTAAACTGCTTCAGGATCCACTGCAAAAGAAAAAAGATTCAGATATTTTCATCTAACACAACTAATTATGAGCAGTAAAAAGAAGGCTACAGGGTTCTTACTTACCATCGTGCAGTTCACTGTTGTCTTGCATAAAGTGTAAACAAATAGTTCGATTGACATCTTTTGACCCATTTTAATAACAATCTTTATCAGTTTCCTCACTTGATGCTGGTTCATGAATATCTCATTGCCCCATACGCAGAAAGGGTCGAAGTGTGGATCTTTGGCAATGATATATGTACCTAAAAGCACCAAGTTAATATTAGAAGCTAACCAACAATTGAAAAATGATGTGGTACAACACTCCATCCATCCCATTATATAAGATTTTATTACATGTATATCTAGACATCATCAGAACATTAAGGTAACACTCTTCCTTGTTGCTATTTAGCCTGGATTGCATATTTAGTCATTCAGTACAATGCATGTTGCTAAACAACAATTGAAAAATGAGAAGGCATGTTAACTGCAATATCCTTAACAGCAACCAAATATCGTAATTCATAGTGGTATTGTTGAAACTGTTATTGATGAAATTGAACTGCACGGCAAATAGTTGCACATATAGAGCATCACATTGTGAAGAACTGAAATAAACAAGTGATAAGGACATCTCTAGGCGATCCTTAATAAGTTAAAGGACTAAAACCCTTAGTGGATATATATATACTCCAGCAATTTTTGGCCTTTTCTAGTCGATCCCTTAAACTTAAGGTTGTAAACTTCAATTTGATCAAGTTCAAAGCAGGTTCAACCAAAAGTAGCATGCATTCACACATAAACATAGATAGTTTTGCATAACCGAACATAAAACATAAATTTAAAGTAAGCTAAACTACTTTCGGTCGAAGTAGAGGTCAAGCCAATCCTTCCTCATCATGTACGGGGTGCCGCGAGCCAGGTCTGGGCCAGTACTGTCGTCGGGGTCGTTGGGTAAGGCACTCCTCCACTCATCGATGTCGATCTCCTCATCCTCAGGGCCCACCTCGACGCCCTCCGCGCCGCCATCACCGTCGCCTTCGACCTCATCATCGGAGGAGAGCGTGATAACCTCGCCGCCCTCCGCGCTGGCAAAGATCGCCCGCTCTGCCTCCACGAGCTCCGAGTGCTGCCGGCGGAGCTCTTGCATGTAGGCCTCGTCGGCGGCCTCGGCCTCGAGGCGCTCACAGCCTCATGGTCCTCCCACGCCATAGCTGGGCTCACCACCCCTGGCTCCAGTAGAACGAGGTTGACCGGATGTGTGCCGAAGGGGAAATTGAGCCTAGCCGCGTCGTGGTAGCGGACCTGCCAATGGTCGTACTCCATGGCCGCAAGCTCGGCCGTGTGGAAGCTACCGAGCCACTGACGGGTGTGGGTCTCTCGATCTGTAATCTCGGCGACCCACTTCCCCCACCGCCACTGCTGGACCCCGAGGTAGGACTTCGTCGGCTGCCGGGTCCGAGGGAGGACGGGGAAGTCCTCGAAACGGCGTAGGGGTGCGGCGGCTGGCGGATCGGGGGACCGGCGACGGCGGATCTGGCCCGCGCAGGACGACGGGGACACCTCGGCAGCCACCTCGCCGGCGTCGGGCTAAAAGGCCGCGATAAACCTATTTTTGGCCATTGGCTCCTCGAGCTCCCCGGCACACAGGCAGAGGTTGAGGATGGAGGCGCCGGCGATGGCCGCGACCTACCAATGGTTTCGAGGGTTGTGTGTGTCTATGTGAGCGGAGGTTTTGGGGTGTGCGTGTGGAGGGGGCAGGGGGCAAGGTTGTGTTTGAGGAAATACTGCGGCAACTGAAAATTTTACTAGGCGGGAGTAACAAGGCGGGGCTACTGAAAATTTGGATCAAGGGAAAGCAGATATATTTGAGATTACTAGGGATGCAGAGGCGGGAGTAAAATGTCGGGGCTACTGAAAATTTCAATCAAGGGACTGAAGCAGAGCGGGAGTAATAGACATCGCACATGGTCCGCACATACTAATCGTGTGCTATCAAACATTAAAACCTTCGAGGCAGTAATATTTTCGAGATTGCGAGGGATGCAGAGGCGGGAGTTTTTGGGGAGCGAGCTAGTGTGCTTGACACGCCAGCTATGGACTGTAGCCGACGCACCTTCTCGCATAAGCCATAGGCGTACTATACATCGACGGTGCTCCAAGATATTTTCTACTACATCTCACATGGTTGGTGATAATAAAATTGTGTGGGATCTACTTGATTTGAATTACAAAATGGGGTCACAGCGGCAATGGACGCTGTTTGAATTGCTAGACCTTTTATCTGCAGTGAACATGCAACTATATGTGCGTCATAAAAGAATTGGAATTATTCAGGGTTCGTTTGGACATTTTATACATTAAACTGGTTTTCTAGCCATTTCAGGTGCACAATTCAAAATTAAACTACATGTGCATGCTCCGGTGCATACAAATTGGTTGAAAAATCAAATTTGTGTCCTTCAGTGCATGCTTAGGTCCCATGCAAGAAATGGGAATGCATTTTTCAGGGTTCGTTTGGCCTTTTGTTATACATTAACTGGGTTTTCTAAGCATTTTATGTGCATAATTCAAATTTGAACTACAAGCACATGCTCCAATGCACAAAAGTTGGTTGAAAAATCACATGTGTGTCCTTGGGTGCATGCTTAGGTCCCATGAAAGATATGGGAATGAGTTTCAAACACTAGGGCACTGTTGATTGCCGGCAAAACATTGAGATACCTGGTTTTTAAATTCTAGTAAATCCAAAACTCGTCTGAAATTCATGAAACTTGGCATGCTATCATGGCGCGGCATCAACATGCCGTGGTGAAAATTTTGTCCCATTTGGGGCAGGTTTGGGTATAAGCTTCTCACAAACCAGAGCTTCTCACAACAAGCATGATGGTTTTGATAAGGAACGTACCACCTTTGGGGACGGGATGATATCCGTTGCCTCTTATTGCTTTCAAAAAATTTCTAGTGTCAGCATAGAACAACAAGAGTGTTGTGTTTAATCTTGGAATTTTTTGGGGTTCGTTTGGCCTTTTTTATACATTAACTGGGTTTCTATGCATTTATGTGCATAATTCAAATTTTAACTACAAGCACATGCTCCAATTCACTAAAGTTGGTTGAAAAATCACATGTGCGTCCTTGGGTGAATTTCTAGGTCCCATGCAAGAGATGCGAATGAAATTCAAACACCAGGGCACTGTTGATTGCCGGCAAAACATTGAGATGCCTGTTTTTTAAATTCTAGTAAATCGAAAACTCGTCTGAAATTCATGAAACTTGGCATGCTATCATGGAGCGGCATCAACATGCCATGGTAAAAAAATTGTCCCATTTGGGGCAGGTTCGGGTATAAGCTTCTCAAAAACCAGAGCTTCTCACAACAAGCATGATGGTTTCGATAGGGAATGTCCCACCTTTGGGGACGAAACGATATCCATTCCCTCTTATTGCTTTCAAAAAATTTCTAGTGTCAACATAGAACAACAGGAGTGTTGTGTCAATTTTTGTAATTTTTCGAGGTTCGCTTGGACATTTTTATGCATTAACTGGGTTTTCTAGGCATTTTATGTGCATAATTCAAATTTGAACTACAAGCACATGCTCCAATGCACTAAAGTTGGTTGAAAAATCTAATTTGTGTCCTTGGGTGAATTTCTAGGTCCCATGCAAGAGATGGGAATGAAATTCAAACACTAGGGCACTGTTGATTGCCGGCAAAACGTTGAGATGCCTGGTTTTTAAATTCTAGTAAATCCAAAACTCGTCTGAAATTCATGAAACTTGGCATGCTATCATGGAGCGGCATCAATATGTCGTGGTAAAAAATTTGTCCCATTTGGGGCAGGTTTGGGTATATGCTTCTCACAAACCAGAGCTTCTCACAACAAGCATGATGGTTTCGGTAGGGAACGTCCCATCTTTGGGGACGAAACAATATCCATTGCCTCTTATTGCTTTCAAAAAAATTCTCATGTCAACATAGAACAATAGGAGTGTTGTGTCAATTTTTTGGATTTTTCGGGGTTCGTTTGGACATTTTTATGCATCAACTGAGTTTTCAATGCATTTATGTCCATAATTCAAATTTGAACTACATGCACATGCTCCAGTGCATATAAATTGGTTGAAAATCAAATCTGTGTCCTTGGGTGCATGCTTAGGTCCCATGCAAGAAAATGGGAATGAATTTCAAACACCAGGGCACCGTTGATTGCCGACAAAACATTGAGATGCCTGGTTTTTAAATTCTAGTAAATCCAAAACTCGACTGAAATTCATGAAACTTGGCATGCTATCACGGAATGGCACCCGACATGCTGTGGCATTTTTTGTGTCCATTTTGAGAGAAGGCACACTCGAATAATGACAGCCAACAAAGGCATTTTGAAAAAATAGTTGCCACTTTAATATCTCAAATGTTTGTATAATTCAAACCGTGTGCGTTCTGTTAACCATTCACATGACGCCACGTGTCTTGGTTTTAACGGCTGTAGGAGGTGCCGTGCGGACAGCTGCTTGACCTTGACTGAACGGGAGCCATGCGAGCGCAGTCCGGTGCGCAGGCTGACCGAGAGGCGTGCAAGCTGTCCTCGAATGCGCCGGCTCATCGGGAAGCGTGCGAGCTGTACGCTGCCTAGGCTCACTAGGAAGCGAGCCCTTTGACTTCCATGGCCGCCCGCCTTCCTCTCCATTAATGGTGCCCAAGCCGCTGTTTAATACGGGCGGCCTTACTGTTCGCCTCCCATTCCCCTCCCTCCTGCAGACCTCTGCTACCTCTTGAGCACTGCTCCGGTTTTCCCTTGAAGAGGAAAGGGTGATGCAGCAAAGTAGCGTAAGTATTTCCCTCAGTTTTTGAGAACCAAGGTATCCATCCAGTAGGAGGTTACGCGCGAGTCCCTCGCACCTACACAAAACAAATAAATTCTCGCAACCAACGCGATAAGGGGTTGTCAATCCCTACACGGTCACTTACGAGAGTAAGATCTGATAGATATGATAAAATAATATTTTTGGTATTTTTATGATAAAGATGCAAAGTAAGATAAAAGCAACGGAAATAACTAAGTGTTGGAAGATTAATATGATGAAGAATAGACCCGGGGGCCATAGGTTTCACTAGTGGCTTCTCTCAAGAGCATAAGTATTTTACGGTGGGTGAACAAATTACTGTTGAGCAATTGACAGAATTGAGCATAGTTATGAGAATATCTAGGTATGATCATGTATATAGGCATCATGTCCGAGACAAGTAGACCGACTCCTGCCTGCATCTACTACTATTACTCCACACATCGACCGCTATCCAGCATGCATCTAGAGTATTAAGTTCATAAGAACAGAGTAACGCCTTAAGCAAGATGACATGATGTAGAGGGATAAATTCATGCAATATGATAAAAAACATCGTGTTATCCTCAATGGCAACAATACAATACGTGCCTTGCTGCCCCTACTGTCACTAGGAAAGGACGCCACAAGATTGAACCCAAAGCTAAGCACTTCTCCCATTGCAAGAAAGATCAATCTAGTAGGCCAAACCAAAGGGAAAACTTTGTTTTTGCCACTCTAGTTTTTCCCACTTTGCTTATGCCACTCTAGAATTTTACATTTCACTTTTGCCACTCTTATCTTTTGACAATATATCACTTTTGCCATTTAGTGGCAAAAGCAAAAATTTCAGAGTGGCAATTGTGATACATTGTCCAAAGCTAAGAGTGGCAAAAGTGAAATGAAAAATTATTGGTTTTGCCACGGAATGGCATTTGTGATGTATTGTCAAAAGAAAAGAGTGGCAAAACTGAGATGTCAAATTCTTGAGTGGCATAAGAAAAATTGGCAAAAGCTAGAGTGGCAAAAACAAAGTTTTCCCCAAACCAAACTGATAATTCAAAGAGACTTACAAAGATAACCAATCATACATAAAAGAATTCAGAAGATTCAAATATTGTTCATAGATAAACTTGATCATAAACCCACAATTCATCGGTCTCAACAAACACACCGCAAAAGAAGATTACATCAAATAGATCTCCACGAGAGAGGGGGAGAACATTGTATTGAGATCCAAAAAGAGAGAGGAAGCCATCTAGCTAATAACTATGGACCCGAAGGTCTGAAGTAAACTACTCACACTTCATCGGAGAGGCTATGGTGTTGATGTAGAAGCCCTCCGTGATGGATGCCCCACCGGCGGAGCTCCGGAACAGGCCCCAAGATGGGATCTCGTGGGTACAGAAGGTTGCGGCGGAGGAATTAGGTTTTTGGCTCCGTATCTGATCGTTTGGGGGTACGTAGGTATATATAGGAGGAAGGAGTACGTCGGTGGAGCAACGTGGGGCCCACGAGGGTGGAGGGCGCTCCCAGGGGGTAGGCGCACCCCCTACCTCGTGGCTTCCTTCTTTGTTTCTTGATGTAGGGTCCAAATCCTCTGGATCATGTTCGTTCCGAAAATCACATTCCCGAAGGTTTCATTCCGTTTGGACTCCATTTGATATTCTTTTTTTGCGAAACTCTGAAATAGGCAAAAAACAACAATTCTGGGCTGGGACTCCAGTTAATAGGTTAGTCCCAAAAATAATATAAAAGTGAATAATAAAGCCCAATAATGTCCAAAACAGAAGATAATATAGCATGGAGCAGTCAAAAATTATAGATACGTTGGAGACGTATCAAGCATCCCCAAGCTTAATTCCTGCTCGTCCTCGAGTAGGTAAATGATAAGAACAGAATTTTTGATGTGGAATGCTACTTGGCATCATTTCAATGTAATTCTTCTTAATTGTGGTATGAATATTCATATCCGAAAGATTCAAGATAAAAGTTCATATTGACATAAAAATAATAATACTTCAAGCATACTAACTAAGCAATTATGTCCTCTCAAAATAACATGCCCAAAGAAAGTTCATCCCTACAAAATCATATAGTTTAGTCATGCTCCATTGTCGTCACACAAGAATGCTCTCATCATGCACAACCCCGATGACAAGCCAAGCAATTGTTTCATACTTTAGTAATCTCAAACTTTTTCAACTTTCACGCAATACATGAGCGTGAGCCATGGACATAGCTCTATGGGTGGAATAGAATATGATGATGGGGGTTATGTGGAGAAGACAAAAAAGGAGAAAGTCTCACATCAAAGAGGCTAATCAATGAGCTATGGAGATGCCCATCGATTGATGTTAATGCAAGGAGTAGGGATTGCCATGCAACGGATGCACTAGAGCTATAAATATATGAAAGCTCAACAAAAGAAACTAAGTGGGTGTGCATCCAACTTGCTTGCCCACAAAGACCTAGGGCACTTGAGGAGGCCCATTGTTGGACTATACAAGCCAAGTTCTATAATGAAGATTCCCACTAGTATATGAAAGTGACAAAACAAGACTCTCTATCATGAAGATTATGGTGCAACTTGGAAGCGCAAGTGTGGTAAAAGGATAGTAACATTGTCCCTTCTCTCTTTTTCTCTCATTTTTTTATTCCTCACTTGGGACAATGCTCTAGAAAATGATGATCATCACACTTCTATTTATTTACAACTCAATGATTACAACTCGATACTAGAACAAAGTATGACTCTATATGAATGCCTCCGGCGGTGTACCGGGATATGCAATGAACCAAGAGTGACATGTATGAAAGAAGTATGAACGGTGGCTTTGCCACAAATACTATGTCAACTACATGAGCATGCAAAGCAATATGACAATGATGAACGTGTCATGATAAACAGAATGGTGGAAAGTTGCATGGCAATATATATCGGAATGGCTATGGAAATGCCATAATAGGTAGGTATGGTGGCTGTTTTGAGGAAGATATAAGGAGGTTTATGTGTGAAAGAGCATATCATATCACGGGGTTTGGATGCACCGGCGAAGTTTGCACCAACTCTCAATGTGAGAAAGGGCAATGCACGGTACCGAAGAGGCTAGCAATGATGGAAAGGTGAGAGTGCGTATAATCCATGGACTCAACATTAGTCATAAAGAACTCACATACTTATTGCAAAAATCTACAAGTCATCAAAAACCAAGCACTACGCGCATGCTCCTAGGGGGATAGATTGGTACGAAAAGACCATCGCTCGTCCCCGACCGCCACTCATAAGGAGGACAATCAAAGAACACCTCATGTTTCAAATTTGTTACATAACGTTTACCATACGTGCATGCTACGGGACTTGCAAACTTCAACACAAGTATTTCTCAAATTCACAACTACTCAACTAGCACAACTTTTATATCACTAACTCCATGTCTCAAAACAATCATCAAGCATCAAACTTCTCTTAGTATTCAACACACTCATAAGAAAGTTTTTACTATCTTTGAATACCTAGCATATTAGGATTTTTTTAAGCAAATTACCATGCTATTTAAGACTCTCAAAATAATCTAAGTGAAGCATGAGAGGTCAATAGTTTCTATAAAACAAATCCACCACCGTGCTCTAAAGATATAAGTGAAGTACTAGAGCAAAACTATATAACTCGAAAGATATGAGTGAAGCACATAGAGTATTCTAATAATTTCCGAATCATGTGTGTCTCTCTCAAAAGGTGTGTACATCAAGGATGATTGTGGTAAACTAGAAAGCAAAGACTCAAATCATATAAGACGCTCCAAGCAAAACACATATCATGTGGTGAATAAAAATATAGCTCCAAGTAAAGTTACCGATGGAAGTTGACGAAAGAGGGGATGCCTTCCAGGGCATCCCCAAGCTTTGGCTTTTTGGTGTCCTTAGATTATCTTGGGGGTGCCATGGGCATCCCCAAGCTTAGTCTCTTGCCACTCCTTGTTCCATAATCCATCAAATCTTTCACCCAAAACTTGAAAACTTCACAACACAAAACTTAACAGAAAATCTCGTGAGCTCCGTTAGCGAAAGAAAACAAAAGACCACTTCAAGGTACTGTAATAAACTCATTATTTATTTATAATGGTGTTAAACCTACTATATTCCAACTTCTCTATGGTTTATAAACTCTTTTACTAGCCATAGATTCATCAAAATAAGCAAGCAACACACGAAAAACAGAATCTGTCAAAAACAGAACAGTCTGTAGTAATCTGTAACTAACGCAAACTTCTGGAACTCCAAAAAATCAGCCAAAATAGGAAGACCTAGACAATTTGTTTATTGACCATCAGCAATTGGAATCAATATTTTATCACGTTCTTATGATTTTTAACAATTGTTTTCGTGAACAGAAAGTTTCTGGAATTTTCTGCAAGATCAAATAACTATCACCCAAGAAGATCCTATAGGTTTAACTTGGCACAAACACTAATTAAAACATAAAAACACATCTAACCAGAGGCTAGAACAAATATATATTACTAAACAGAAGCAAACAGCCCAAAAAACTAAAAATAAAATTGGGTTGCCTCCCAACAAGCGCTATCGTTTAACGCCCCTAGCTAGGCATAAAAGCAATGATAGATCTAGGTATTGCCATCTTTGGTAGGCAATCCATAAGTGGCTCTCATAATAGATTCATATGGTAATTTTAATTTCTTCCTAGGGAAGTGTTCCATGCCTTTATTTAATGGAAATTGGAATCTAATATTCCCTTCCTTCATATCAATGATTGCGCCAATCGTTCTAAGGAAAGGTCTACCAAGAATAATAGGACATGAAGGATTGCAATCAATGTCAAGAACGATAAAATCTACGGGCACATAGTTCCTATTTGCAACAATAAGAACATCATTAATTATTCTCATAGGTTTCTTAATGGTGGAATCCGCAAGGTGCAAGTTTAAAGAGCAATCATCAAAATCACGGAAACCTAGCAAATCACACAAAGTTTTTGGAATCGTGGAAACACTAGCACCCAAATCACACAAAGCATAGCATTCATGATCTTTAATCTTAATTTTAATAGTGGGTTCCCACTCATCATAAAGTTTTCTAGGAATATAAACTTCCAACTCAAGTTTCTCTTCATAAGATTGCATCAAAGCATCAACTATATGTTTGGTAAAAGCTTTATTTTGACTATAAGCATGAGGAGAATTTAGCACGGATTGCAACAAGGAAATACAATCTATCAAAGAGAAATTATCATAATTAAATTCCTTGAAATCCAAAATAGTGGGTTTATTAACATCTAGGGTTTTGATCTCTTCAATCCCACTTTTATCAATTTTAGCATCAAGATCTAAAAACTCTGAATTTTTGGAACGCCTTCTAGGTAAAGGCGGATCATATTCAGTCCCATCATTATCAAGATTCATATTGCAAAACAAGGATTTAATAGGGGACACATCAATAACTTTTAGATCTTCATCTTTGTTTTCATAAAAATTAGAAGAACACGCTTTTATAAAGCAATCTTTCTTAGCACGCATCCTAGCGGTTCTTTCTTTGCACTCATCAATGGAAATTCTCATGGCTTTGAGAGACTCATTGATATCATGCTTAGGAGGAATAGATATAAGTTTTAAAGAATCAACATCAAGAGAAATTCTATCAACGTTCCTAGCCAATTCATCAACTTTAAGCAATTTCTCTTCAAGGAAAACATTGAAATTCTTTTGCGAATTCATAAACTCTTTAACACTAGTCTCAAATTCAGAGGGCATCTTATTAAAATTTCCATAAGAATTGTTGTAGGAATTACCATAATTATTAGAGGAATTACTAGGATAAGGCCTAGGATTAAAGCTCCCTCTATACGCGTTGTTACCAAAATTATTCCTACCAACAAAATTCACATCCATAGATTCATTATTATTCTCAATCAAAGTAGACAAAGGCATATCATTGGGATCAGAAGAAACATTTTAGTAGCAAATAATTTCATAAGTTCATCCATCTTTCCACTCAAAACATTAATTTCTTCTATCGCATGCACTTTTTAATTAGTAGATCTTTCAGTGTGCCATTGAGAATAATTAACCATAATATTATCTAGGAGTTTAGTAGCTTCTCCTAAAGTGATTTCCATAAAAGTGCCTCCCGCGGCCGAATCTAAAAGATTTCTAGAAGCAAAATTCAATCCGGCATAAAAATTTTGTATAATCATCCACAAATTCAAACCATGAGTGGGGCAATTACGTATGATTAATTTCATCCTCTCCCAACCTTGTGCAACATGTTCATGATCAAGTTGCTTAAAATTCATAATATCGTTTCTAAGAGAGATAATCTTAGCGGGAGGAAAATACTTAGAGATAAAAGCATCTTTGCACTTATTCCAAGAATCAATACTATTTTTAGGCAAAGACGAAAACCAAACTTTAGCACGATCTCTAAGCGAAAAAGGAAATAGCTTCAATTTAACAATATCATTGTCAACATCTTTCTTCTTTTGCATATCACACAAATCAACGAAGCTATTTAGATGAGTAGCGGCATCTTCACTAGGAAGGCCGGCGAATTGATCTTTCATAACAAGATTCAACAAAGCAGCATTGATTTCACAAGATTTAGTATCGGTAAGAGGAGCAATCGGCGTGCTAAGGAAATCATTATTGTTGGTATTGGTAAAGTCACATAATTTGGTATTATCTTGAGCCATCGTGACAAACAAGCAATCCAACACACGAGCAAACAAAAAGCAAGCGAAAAAGAGGCGAAAGGAAAAGAGAGGGCGAATAAAACGGCAAGGGTGAAGTGGGGGAGAGGAAAACGAGAGGTAAATGGCAAATAATGTAATGCGGGAGATAAGGGTTTGTGATGGGTACTTGGTATGTTGACTTTTGCGTAGACCTCCCCGACAACAGCGCCAGAAATCCTTCTTGCTACCTCTTGAGCACTGCGTTGGTTTTCCCTTGAAGAGGAAAGGGTGATGCAGCAAAGTAGCGTAAGTATTTCCCTCAGTTTTTTAGAACCAAGGTATCAATCCAGTAGGAGACCACGCTCGAGTCCCACGCACCTACACAAAACAAATAAATCCTCGCAACCAACACGATAAGGGGTTGTCAATCCCTACACGGTCACTTACGAGAGTGAGATCTGATAGATATGATAAGATAATATTTTTGGTATTTTTATGATAAAGATGCAAAGTAAAATAAAAGCAACGGAAATAACTAAGTGTTGGAAGATTAATATGATGAAGAATAGACCCGGGGGCCATAGGTTTCACTAGTGGCTTCTCTCAAGAGCATAAGTATTTTATGGTGGGTGAACAAATTACTGTTGAGCAATTGACAGAATTGAGCATAGTTATGAGAATATCTAGGTATGATCATGTATATAGGCATCACATCCGAGACAAGTAGACCGACTCCTGCCTGCATCTACTATTATTACTCCACACATCGACCGCTATCAAACATGCATCTAGAGTATTAAGTTCATAAGAACAGAGTAATGCCTTAAGCAAGATGACATGATGTAGAGGGATAAATTCATGCAATATGATAAAAAACCCATCTTATTATCCTCGATGGCAACAATACAATACGTGCCTTGCTGCCCCTACTATCACTGGGAAAGGACACCGCAAGATTGAACCCAAAGCTAAGCACTTCTCCCATTGCAAGAAAGATCAATCTAGTAGGCCAAACTAAACTGATAATTCGAAGAGACTTGCAAAGATAACCAATCATACATAAAAGAATTCAGAAGATTCAAATATTGTTCATAGATAAATTTGATTATAAACCCACAATTCATCGGTCTCAACAAACACACCGCAAAAGAAGATTACATCGGATAGATCTCCACGAGAGAGGGGGAGAACATTGTATTGAGATCCAAAAAGAGAGAGGAAGCCATCTAGCTAATAACTATGGGCCTGAAGGTCTGAAGTAAACTACTCACACTTCATCGGAGAGGCTATGGTGTTGATGTAGTAGCCCTCCGTGATGGATGCCCCCTCCGGCGGAGCTCTGGAACAGGCCCCAAGATGGGATCTCGTGGGTACAGAAGGTTGCGGCGGTGGAATTAGGTTTTTGGCTCCGTATCTGATCGTTTGGGGGTACGTAGGTATATATAGGAGGAAGGAGTACGTCGGTGGAGCAACGTGGGGCCCACGAGGGTGGAGGGCACGCCCAGGGGGGTAGGCGCGCCCCCTACCTCGTGGCTTCCTCCTTTGTTTCTTGACGTAGGGTCCAAGTCCTTTGGATCATGTTCGTTCCGAAAATCGCATTCCCGAAGGTTTCATTCCGTTTGGACTCCGTTTGATATTCTTTTTCTGCGAAACTCTGAAATAGGCAAAAAACAGCAATTCTGGGCTGGGCCTTCGGTTAATAGGTTAGTCCCAAAAATAATATAAAAGTGAATAATAAAGCCCAATAATGTCCAAAATAGAAGATAATATAGCATGGAGCAATAAAAAATTATAGATACGTTGGAGACGTATCAGCCTCCACCAATGCCATGGCACAGAATGATCATCTGCCACTAGTCTTCAAGTTTGGTGAAGTCGACTCCGAGCCGGAGGAGATAGAAAATAAGGAGGAATGGGGCCTCATGGAGATGGCCCAGAACGAGCTGGCCGCGGCGGCTGCTGCCCCCGCTCCCGTCCCAGCTCCCATCCCCGCGCCCGCGCCAGCGACCATCCCCGTTCCATTGACGGGCTGGTCGCCGAGCACTATCGCAGAGCTGGCAGCCGCGGGCGTCATCGAGGTCTCCGCAGACCCGCGCGAGCTCGTATACATGCCAGCGCCAGTGCCCGTGCCCGTGCGCGCCCCTCCACCCACCGTGGCACCGGCCCCCGTGCATTTGGCTGCACCCGCCGCGCCCGTGCCCCTGCCCGTGCGCGCCCCTCCACCCACCGCAGCGTCGGTCCCCATGCGTTTGGCTGCACCCGCCGCGCCCGTGCCCGTGCGTGCGCCCCCCTCAGTGTCATGGGACGTTGCCGTCGACCGCTACCACTCAGCGACGCCAGTTGCCGTCCTCCCGCACCCCGCCCGTCGATCACGCGACGACATGATGTTTGATTTACAAGTGAAGAATATTTTGTGCTGCCTTGAAGACTTCAACAACGGCGTCCGGGAGGACGACAACGACGGTGCGGCACGCCGCCTCTGCCGCCGCCGGAAATAGTTTTTTTTGGGGTTTAATACTGTATCTTGAATTCTCGATCATATGAATATAAATTCGCAGTGTGACTGAATGAAAGATATGGTTTGAACGAACTTGCGTTTTTCTCTCTTAATGTACAGACTTATCAAACGATTTTCTTTTGAAAAAAACTTCAATGGTTTTTAAATATAAAACACTCATCGCAAACGTTTTAGTTAGAACACCCGTATGCAAACCGACAGCTTCCTGAGGAAGCCAAGGGAAAATGTGCCGAGCAGGATTTCTGCATCCCTTCAACGCAAACGGTTGTTTTGCATGACCCGTGTGCAACGACGTACAGACAATTGGGTAAGATTTGCATATCTATCATTTTGGCTATGTTGCCATTTGTCAAACTGGAAAGATTGACATTTGTTTATCTAGTAACATTGCCATTTGTCAACGTTGTAACACTGCGATTTGTCAAAATATGCAGCTAAAAATCACTAGCACTATCTAATTTTTGCAACTAAAATCACTAGCACTGTTCATATAGACACCACTAGCAGGCGTGAGTTGACGGACGCATATGCAAATGTACCATTGATTACATACAACAAGTCATCAACCCACAACGACAACGAGGATACACGTTGGATTATAGATCATTTCCAACAAAACATTCTACTAAAGTTTTTCTCACACAAAAAATAAGAAAGTGATGAAATGAACTTCAGCTCAACCACTCGTCAGCGTTGGAAATGCTTGCTTTGAACCAGAAGTGATTCTCTGGGAAGGGCTAGCTACTGTCAATCTCGAGACCAATGCATGACTGATCATCCAGGCTGAAGCGGCCTATGTCAGGACCCATATTGGGACGGTAGGGAAGCATAGCAATGTCCGAGGTATAGATACAGTCGCTTCTCATAAATTGTAGTAATGTTGTGTCAACGGCAGCTAGATCGGCTTCCACCATCATTGGACAGTTTTGTCCAAGGAAGAGCGAGTTTCCTCCAAGACTTTCAATACTGAACCAAGGAGAAGGTGTTGGCGCTAGTACACTAGTATCCATCCCAAATACCTTGCAACGGATGTTGGAATAGGTCCACAGAGTGCGACCATGCGAGACAACACCTGCTTCCTTAGTAACATCAGAAGTGCCCTATATACAGACAAGAAGAGGTGATCCATCAGAATAAGTTGCCAGGCGCCACTGAGTATATGGGTCCTGCTCGTCCTCATGCTCGTGATCATCAACATCGTCATCTCCCCCTTGGTTATAAAATTTTTCAAGTATAGGTGGTGGAATGTTCACAGGGCCTTGGAAACACAAGAAGGTTAATTAGTAAAGGGAAACTAGCTAACCCGCATGCATGTGGATGAAACAATTATAATTACGGTGGAAGGCAAACGTACCAAAAGCATCAGGATTCCATGCAAAAATAGTGCCACGAGTGGTGGCAGCAAACACAAGACCCTCGTATTGAATTGCATCACAGTACTCATCCGTGTACAGAAATTGATTTTCGAGCAATATCACTCCAGGCGTGGAAGTAAGGACGGCAACAAGCTTGTCGAAGGTAGCAACAACTTCATAGTTTGTGTAATCACAAGAGCAGTTGGGAACTCGACAAATTGCTCTCTTCCATAGACGACAGTCACCATGATCGTATTTGAACTCATGTAGAATACTGGTGTACTCAACCTCTGGGCAGTCGTCTGAGATTTTTGGAAGTGGAACCCGGTGACGAGTGTCCACATTCACAAGTACCCACTCGCAGTTGTACCCAATATAAACAACCCAATCTCCATTTGCGCCTGCCTAAGGCTTGCCCTCAAGCGATGGCATCTTAACATCATACGTATCATTATCAAGCGGCATCAACTTGCACAAGGCGAGGCTTCCCTCGTCCCCACGCCAATCAGCAGAGTCACGGCAAAGAAGATAGGGGAGATCAAACCACTCCTGGACCCTTGGGTTCCTTGTAATGATGTTATTAGTTGAGTCGACAATGGTCTTGAACAAACCTGCCATGCTAGCCGAGGTGATGACGGTGCACCGATCAATGAGTTCCTCCACCACGTCATCTTTCATATAAGGGCAAGAATAACGGGGTCATTTCCGGCCTACTCCCTCCATGGAGAAGATGATCGAACAATGGCAGAAGGAAGGTTGAAGGCAAATGGAGGGAGGAAGAGCGTGCGACAGCAGTTCCAAATCGAGAGGGAAAGGCGAAGAGGCGGTGGACGGTTGCCACGGTACATGAAGAGGCGCCTGGGGAGCAAACAGTTGCCACAGAGGTCACACACTGACGACAAGGGCTGAGTGAACCGCATGCGTATATCGCACACACCTTGATCTGGCTGACCGTTTCTTTTGTGTTGCCTAATCACAAATAGTTCATCCGAGTGAACCGTATGTTGTATATCGCACACACACCTTCATCTGGCTGCCCGTTTCTTTTGTGTTGCCTAATCACAAACAGTTCATTCGAGTGAACCGTATGCTGTGTACCGCACACGCCTTCACCTGGCTACCCTCTTCTTTTGTTCCTTCGCATCGCAAACAGTTAATTGAACTTAACCGTATGCCCTTCATTGCACACGCAACTAAAATCTGAACCGTGTTTGATGCATCCATCATCGCAAACGTTTTATACATTTTTTACGGTTTTCATACACCACCATTTGCGATTATTGCGTCGCACACAGTTTCTCAAAGGGTCTCTGATCGTGGTGTCGCGTTAGCAGCATCCTGCAGTAGTGGGTGCTCAGTTAACGTTTGGTTCATTTGTGTTGTGGTGTTTAGTTAACTGTTTGGTTCAATTCTGCAATGCAATGTTCAATAGTTGTGGATGCATTCTGTTATTGTATACCATGTGAGGAATAAATTGAATTTGGCAGTAGTAAATACATGAGAAACAAATACAATTGCTACAATTGGCTGTAGTTAACTGTTTGGTTAACTGTCTGATCTTCTATTACGAGTATGTTATATTGTGCAATGTGGTGCTCAGTTAATGTTTGGTTCATTTGTTGTGGTGCTTAATTAACTGCTTGGTTCAATTCTGCAATGCAATGTCCAATTGTCGTGGGTAGAATTTTGTATTGTTGTGCATGTGAGGAATAAATCGAATTTGGCTGCACTTAATACATGAGAAACATATACAAGTGCTATATTTCCTAGTTCTTAATCATGCTTGGTTTGGATAAATGGGTTTTCCATGTGGCTTGAATTAATCTGATGAATCTGCAATGTGCTTATTTTTCATCAACATATTTTACTAATAGCATGTGAACCCTTACTTAACCTGATGACTAACTACCTTATATGTGTTGCAGGGAAACCATGGGAAGCACTTGTCACGACCGGTTTTTCAATAAAATAATTATTGAGAGACCAATCCCTTTTACGGACCAGCGAGGAAGAATTCCTTCTCACTGGTAGACAATATCTTGGTCACAGAAAAAAAAATACCAGGAGTACTAAATATAATACAAGGTTGAGCAGAGACTGCCCAACAATTTATTACATGCACGCCGCTAACACAATACGGCGGATAGGGTGGCAACTACTAACTCACGATAACAACGGTGGTGGAAATATCATCGCGAAGCGAGTGATATGATTCCAGAAGACTACAGCTCTTCGAGCGTCGGAGTGAGGCTCGAGGAGACTTATTGCGGGTGGCGGAAGCGTATACAATACAAGTGACCAATATCCGGGATCGTGCAGGACTGACAGGGACTCCTCTAGGCATCGGACGCGCTATCAAATTCTTCATCCAAGAGATCGCCTTCGTCAACATCTGGCCAAATCAACAAGCCAGGTGAGTACTATGAAAGTACTCGCAAGACAGTTCGGACATAAGATATAACAAACGTAAACATGAAGCACATGAACAAGTTAACCGGTGCGATCAGACATAGAGGTAATAAATACTGGGTGCCAAGCGAGGGTCTGAATGACGCCTCGAGTGGAAACTGCAGAATAGTAATACTGGTGCCAAACGAGTGTCTGAAAGACTCCTCGAGTGGAAAATGCGAAATAATAATACAGGTGCCAAACGAGTGTCTGAAAGACTCCTCGAGCGGAAAATGCGGAATAATAATACAGGTGCCAAACGAGTGTCTGAAAGACTCCTCGAGCGGAAAATGCGGAATAATAATACAGGTGCCAAACGAGTGTCTGAAAGACTCCTCGAGAGGAAAATGCAGAATAATAATGCGGGTGCCAAACGAGTGTCTGAAAGACTCCTCGAGAGGAAAATGCAGAATAATAATGCCACAGTCGGGCGTCGGGGCGACACCACATAAAGGGCTTATAACAGAAAATAAAGACAGTGCATGCCGCAGTCGGACGTCTGAGCGACGTCTCATAAAGGGCTTATATTGTAGCTCAATAATACAATAGTTCGGGAACATAATTTATCACAAGCATGAGACAAATACAACGTTAGTCCATCCACAGGAATAACAATAAATCTGAATTTACCACTGAGCTTGTTCACCGGGGACAAGTTTTTCACACGGATAGATATGGATATAATGTTTACACTACTTGATCATGGATGCGATGATTTGGAAAGAATTGACTCTGCAGAGTTTGTACTTAACCACAGCCAACGGATTTCAGTAGTCACGGGGACTAGTTCCGTCTATGGTGTTTTGGAAGAAACACGTCTAACCAGTACACACCCAATTCAACCATCCGAAGCCAGGGATCACCCTCGGCAACGTTCAAGAAAAACCTTGAGACGGGGAGGCTACAACCTCGCGTAGCATGGGATCAAATTTCTATACGCGCGCTCTAAGGGGGTGCCCCCCCTCTCGGTCCCAACCGGAAACACCCATGCCCCCTGACCGGATGACTGGCTTTAATCCTAGGCCAAGGTACCATCATCCCGGCCTCTCTGTTTGGTGTGTACACGGAAAGAGGTTACCAACTTACTAAACCGCATCCTGGCAATGAGACATGTGGTAGCACGGAAGGGGGAAAGAACGATATCGTGGCTCTATCCACGTTAACGTCGGAGAAAGTCGGATGACGCAAGGCTGGTATGCTACAACAGTACCACCTTGCTGCCCTTCATGTCACCACATGATTAGGCCATCTCTCATCAGAGATCATCGCAAGTTTGGAACATGCGGGAAAAGAACGATAACGTGGCTCCAACCACGTTAACGTCGAAGAAAGTCGGATGACGCAAGGCTGGTATGCTACAACAGTACCACCTTGCTGCCCTTCATGTCACCACATGATTAGGCCACCTCTCATCAGGGGTCATCGCAACTTTGGAACAACCGGGTCGTTGCCTTACAAGCAACGAGGTATTTACCGACACTCATATGCCACGCACAAACTTTCACGCAAACATGCAAAACACCTGTCATATCAAATGTTCAACACATGCTTGCCTGGTTCGGAGAAGTCGGAGTCTAGCTCGGCGAAGTTCGCGGCTCCGTCACCTCTTCCGGAACCTACGGCAATCACGAAACGGGTACTAACGTGAAAACCAATGGGTGCACAGAAACTTTTCCAAATATTTTTCAAATAAATCCCATAAAAAAACTAGACAAAATTTGAAGATTGTCAGAAAAAGAATCACTCAAAAATTCCTTTTTATTAAAAAGTTATAAAGGTTTCTGTCCAGGGACTTATCTGTAATGAAACAGAAAAGTTCCAGGGTTTTAACTGAGAAAACAGAAAACGGTTCGATTGGGAATGCGCAAGCGCAAAGGAGAAAACGTATTTGCCCGAAGGCGTCAACAGAAAACGGTTCGAGGTGGAATAAAACAGAGGCTGACACGCGGGGTCCACATGTCAGGTTTGAAAAGCTCGCCGGCGCCCGAAGACTGCGGTGGACGCCGGCGTCGAACCACGGCGAGTTAGGAGAAACGGAGGGTACCAAGAGCTTCAGCGTCCTCTTCCGCGTCGGTGGGTGGTGGACTCGTCCAACGGGGAGCACCACGTCGACGGCGACACTTTCTCCGGCGGACGGCGGCTCGGGTGAGGATGGGGAACTCCGGTGGAGGGCTGCAAGCTTCAAATTGAAGTGCGGGTCAGAAAGAGGGATGCATGGTGAAGCTACTGGTAAGAGAATGGAGGCGGAGGAGCACACACGGGGGCGAATCGGGCTGGATCCCGTGGCGGGTCGCGGCGGCCGGAGTCGAGGAAGGAGACCTCCTCGGGGCTCTACCAGTGGCTAGGCTTGCTCTAGGGGGAGTGCAGGGATGGTGGGTGCTCGAGTTGAAGCTCAGGGCCTCTATTTATAGGCAGATCGACGGGGTGGCCGTGAACGGAGAATCTCCGGCGAGCGATTACGGCGGAGCAGTGGATTGGCAGGTGGTTTGAGCGGCCAGGCAGCATCAGTGGAGGTTACTGGAGTCGTTTCACAGCTAAACGGAGATGGTCTTGGCGTAATGGCGTCGGTCCACGGTGAGGTGACCGCACGGGCTCAACGGCGGCAGAGAGCGCGCTCCGCGCCCTGCGGTTCACGACGAGAGCGGCAGCGCATTCGGGGGAGTGGAAGGCCACGCGGCGGGCTCCGGTGGTTTGGGCGGCGCTGGGTGGCGTCGTCGGCGCCGTGTCTCCCGCTGGCGTCCGCAAAGCCGCCGCCGGCGTCGGTCACGGGGCGGCGCACCTTCTGCTGCTCGTCGCCGACGCCCGCAAGGCGCCAGGCGTTCGTGCGGTGCAGGAACAAGAGGGCGGGGACGAGGAGCAAGGCGACGCGGTGGCACTGGCGAGATCGACGTCCTTCTCTGAAGAAAACAACAGCAGCCATTGCAGTGTTCTCTGAACTTTCTAAACTTGACATAGACAGTGCACTGCAGGTGTTCGACAGAAGGTTTTGGCTATGAGATAAATTTTTCTGGAGCTGTAACTTGGTGAGATGACCACTCAAAGTACCCAGGGGCTGCCTGATTTTACTTGGAATTTTTGGAGAAGGTTTTGAATGAATTTCACCAAATTTGTCAAATCTGGTCCAAACTTGCAGCAGGTGTAGTTTGAAAATTTTGAACTGAAGACCAGTGGATCTTCATGGTTCTAGGTTGAGGGTTCAAAGGACTAGGGAGGAGAGTTGGTTTGGGGGCAAAAATCAAAACAGAAAATGGAGTTCCTTTGTAAATCTCCAAGTAGTAGGATAGAAGACAGAAATTTGTTTGAATAAGATTCAAATGGAAATGATCACATGGGGAGGTCCAACTTGCTGGATTTGATGCAGATCATGATCCAAAGGTGAGGAAGTGGTTAGGAGAGGGGATTTGCACTAATGCCATGGCAAGAAGGAATTGTTGAAAGTGGCAAAGGACTTTCCAAAAGCCATAGTGAAAATTCAAAAAGATTTTCAAAAGTTCTTTTCCCAAATGAAAAACATTTTGTCTTGAGTCCAAATGAAAAGCAAGAACTTCCAATACCAAAGGCAGATCTTGGGTGAATCCAAACAAAACTTTTGCCATAAAGAAAAATATATGAGAGGGAGAGTTCTCTTGAAGAAAAATTTAAATCACTCCCCTCAAGTCAAATAAAAATCTTTTGAAAAATCCAAATAAAAACTTGGGTGTCACAGCACTGAGGTTTACAATCGAGGTTAGCACGTGCATGGTCCGTTGTCTAATAGCACATTATTGTGCAATTGCTGGAACCATTCTAATATTTAGGTTTTTAACAATTTGGTCTTGCACATGTAGGTCCTGCTGTCAGAGGTTTTGACCCACTGTTCGACCCTTTTTGCATATGGCGAAATGAGTTGTCCATGAATATCAGTCAAGTCAAGAAACTCAGAAATATTGTTAGGATAAAGAAATTAGCGACAAAAAACAACAAGATCTTTGTCTGCACAATGAAGAAGACATCATTTCACTACAGGATGGTACTAACTATTATACCGTGCCTTTTTTATTCCTTTGCCCCATTTCCAATATAAAGAAGATATTTATGCACATCCTTGTTTTCAGGCCTTTCCAAAGCAGTTCACTAATGATTACCTCTCAAACCAAATGTATGGTCAGGAGGCGAGGAAGGTATTCATACAACACCCACGGTTCAATATTGAAGTGTTCCTGAAGGGGACGAAGGATGGACGGTCAATCATCCACATGCACTGGCCTAAAGTTACAAAGACCTTCAACATCAATGAAGGATCAATATTCGCCTTCTACTTCAGCAGTTTTCTAGATGACATACATCTGTCTATGTACCGTCTATGATGCTAATTTTGAAAGGTTATAGATGTTGCATGTGAAACTTGGTGCTGGTGTAGTTGTGTAATGGGGTAGCTGAAGCTATATGATGTTGTACTCTGATGTATTTCAATTATGAAAATGAAATACATTGTGTGCTTAATATGAAATGTCAATTAGATTAATAAATGGATAACTAATAATCGGATAATTAGCCTACTAATTGGGTTTTCCTATTGCAGATGGTTATTGAGAAAACACCGTGTGTGATGCATTCAATAACGCACATAGTTTCTAGGAATAAACCGTGTTGGATTAATGAACAATCACACACGACCTTCTCTTGAAAACTTTTTGTGTTAGGCCACCTTGCGCAAACATTTACGACATAAAAACTGTGTGTGATGGACAGCCTTTGCCACACAGTTTCTTCTACGCACCGTGTGTGATGCATTCAATAATGCAAATGATAAAATTGTTAATATCGTGTGCAATGGCAACGCTATCACAAACCATTTAACGGGGAAAATTGTGTGTGATGTACCTGTGAACGGAAACGTTTTCCTTGGAGCGACTGTGTGGGATGTACATACGAACGGAAATGTTTAGCGGGGACTGACTTTTTGGGATGTACTTGTGACCGGAAACAATTTCGCATGTATAATTGTATTTTGTTTAGCTCTACTGTACATATTTCCGTATTTGAGCTAAACAATTTCGCACACGAACTCATTTTGCCGAGCGTGTGTACCAAGAGGGCCATATCCCCGACGGTTTCTGGGTCGTGTGGGAAGGACTCCCCTATCACCGTCACTCACTAGGCGACGGTTCCAAATGCCATCGTGGAAAGGGGTTAAAAACCGTTTATATAGCACCTCGTTGTACTAGTGTTAGCCTCTATGGACTAAACCCTCCGGTTTATATAGACACAGGAGGGGCCTAGGGTTGTACAGAGTCGGTTTACAGAGAAAGGAAATTACACATCCGGACGCTAGGCTTGCCATCCACGCAGAGGAGAGTCCCATTCGAACACGGGGGAAGGTCTTCTGCCTTGTATCTTCATGGCCATCAGTGCGACCCATATCAATTAGGCCGGACACCCGAGGACCCCTTAGTCCAGGACTCCCTCGGTAGCCCCTGAACCAGTCTTCAATGAAGATGTGTTCGGCATGCAAATTGTCTTCGGCATTGCAAGGCAGGTTCCTTCTCCGCACATAGAATAGTCTTCTGAACAAGAGAACTATATCTGGCTCTGTATAATAGTCACAACCCTCAACCACAAGGGTACAATACTTAATAAGGCATACCTACCGACGGCTATTTCGGCGAAACGTCACGCCTGGCCTGTTTATTATTTCGAACCGTTTTTTTGCCTCCCGCTTCGTGTTTCGAGGCGCAGCCTCTATTGACACGTCATGTCAAAGCAGAGATTGTGCCCCCTTATTGTGGGATTTTCATCAATACGGGTTTGGGTAATCCAACCGTGCCATACGCATGGCCCCTTGGGAATAGGCGAGTTTTAAGGCTAGTGGGGGCGCTTGATATTCACTGCCTATATAAGCGGATAAAGATCCATCCTTTTTACCCCACGCCTCCTTCCTTCCTGAGCCTTCCCATCCTCAAGCTCTAGCGCCCAAGCTTCGACCTTTCCCATCACCCAACCCTTCCAGCCATGGCCGGATCCGGTTCGCAGGGCAAGTGGATGGCTTCGTCCGTCACGAAGGGGAACGTCAAGGAACTCCGGGAAGCGGGGTACCTGGCCGAGAACATCGCGCATCGGCTCCCCACCAAAAAACAGATCATCCCTACTCCAGAGCCCAATGAGAGGGTGGTGTTTATCCCCCACTTCCTCCGCGGACTAGGGTTTCCCCTCCACCCTTTCGTCTGTGGCCTCATGTTCTATTATGGGCTAGATTTCCACGATCTAGCCATAAATTCCTTCCTCCACATTTCGGCGTTCATCGTCGTGTGCGAGGCGCTCCTCCGCATTCCCCCCACTTCGTCCTATGGCTTAAGGTCTTCAACATGAAGCCGAAAGTGGTCGACGGGCAACATGTGGACTGCGGCGGCGCCATGGTGAGCAAGCTCCCCAACGTCGCCTGGCCCAAAGGGGCGTTTGTGGAGACCGTGAAGGGATGGCAACAAGAGTGGTTCTACATCACCGAACCCAGCGGCGCCACATGAGCCACTCCTGAGTTCAAATCCGGACCCCCAATGCGGCTTACGTCGTGGATTAACAAGGGCCTGGATTGGGCGTCATTCGATGAGGTAATGATGTTGCAAAAGCGCATAAAAACATGATGGAGAAGAACACCAGCCTTGACGATGTGGTCCAGGTGATGCTTTTTCGCCGGATTCTCCCCTGCCAACGCCGGCCTCTCCACATGTGGGAGTTTAATCCGGATGGTCCGCGGACCCTGCAGTGATTCTTCGGCACGACGCACGAAGAGATCTGGAAGCTGCTTTTCAAGGCCCAGAGGTCGTGGCCGGAGACGACCGAAGACATCGGTCTCGACTGCGCTCATCTGGCCACCCCAGTAAGTTTTCCAACCCCCAAACACAACTCCGGTTCGTGAATCAAAGGGTATGCTAATCCTTTCATTCTTCAATCAGGGCTGGACAAAGAAGGCGGAGCGGATCTAGTGTCCGGCTCCGCTACCCGAAGACCCGCCATTCCTCTACTAACGAGGATGCTAGTTCCGGTGCCATACCAGGCACCGGAAAATAAGGCCAAGAAGAAGGGCAAGGAGGCCAAAAGTGGCCTTTGCCGCAAAGGCACTTCGGACGCTGCATCCGGAAATACTGAAGTTCCCTCCTTCCACGATGGGGATGAAGATGAAGAGGAGGAGGAGAGCAATTCTCCCCTTAACGGGGGAGAGAAGAAAAGGGCGGCCTCCGTGGACCTAGAGGCGGAGGCGTCCAAGAGGGGGGAAGATTTCCCTTTCGGATGACTCGGACTCAGATGCCAAGGCCATCCCCGAGTGGTGTTGGAAATATGCCCTAGAGGCAATAATAAATTGATTATTATTATATTTCCTTGTTCACGATAATCGTTTATTATCCATGCTAGAATTGTATTGATAGGAAACTCAGATACATGTGTGGATACATAGACAACACCATGTCCCTAGTAAGCCTCTAGTTGACTAGCTCGTTGATCAATAGATGGTTACGGTTTCCTGACCATGGACATTGGATGTCGTTGATAATGGGATCACATCATTAGGAGAATGATGTGATGGACGAGACCCAATCCAAAGCCTAGCACAAGATCGTGTAGTTCGTTTGCTCAGAGCTTTTCTAATGTCAAGTATCATTTCCTTAGACCATGAGATTGTGCAACTCCCGGATACCGTAGGAATGCTTTGGGTGTACCAAACGTCACAACGTAACTGGGTGGCTATAAAGGTGCACTACAGGTATCCCCGAAAGTGTCTGTTGGGTTGGCACGAATCGAGACTGGGATTTGTCACTCCGTGTAAACGGAGAGGTATCTCTGGGCCCACTCGGTAGGACATCATCATAATGTGCACAATGTGACCAAGGAGTTGATCACAGGATGATGTGAGTTACGGAACGAGTAAAGAGACTTGCCGGTAACGAGATTGAACAAGGTATAGGGATACCGACGATCAAATCTCGGGCAAGTAACATACCGATAGACAAAGGGAATTGTATACGGGATTGATTGAATCCCCGACATCGTGGTTCATCCGATGAGATCATCGTGGAACATGTGGGAGCCAACATGGGTATCCAGATCCCGCTGTTGGTTATTGACCGAAGAACGTCTTGGTCATGTCTGCATGGTTCCCGAACCCGTAGGGTCTACACGCTTAAGGTTCGATGACGCTAGGGTTATAGGGAAAGTATGTACATGGTTACCGAATGTTGTTCGGAGTCCCGGATGAGATCCCGGACGTCACGAGGAGTTCCGGAATGGTCCGGAGGTAAAGATTTATATATGGGAAGTCCTGTTTTGGTCACCGGAAAAGTTTCGGGTGATATCGGTAATGTACCGGGACCACCGGGAGGGTCCCGGGGGTCCACCAAGTGGGGCCACCAGCCCAGAAGGCTGCGTGGGCCAAGTGTGGGAGGGGACCAGCCCCAGGTGGTCTGGTGCGCCCCCCCCCCCCACCAAGGCCCAAGCGCATGGGAGAGTGGGAGGGGGCAAAACCTAGGTCCAGATGGGCCTTGAGGCCCACCCTAGTGGCGCCCCCCCTCTCCTCCTCTTGGCCGCCCCCCTTAGATGGGATCTAGGGCTGGCCGCCAGCCCTTGGGGGTGGAAACCCTAGAGGGGTCGCAGCCCCTCCCCCCTATATATAGTTGAGGTTTGGGCTGCCCAAGACACACGAGAACGTCTCTCTTTCGGCGCAGCCCTACCCCTCTCCCTCCTCCTCCTCTCCCGCGGTGCTTGGCGAAGCCCTGCGGGATTGCCATGCTCCTCCACCACCACCACGCCGTCGTGCTGCTGCTGGACGGAGTCTTCCCCAACCTCCCCCTCTCTCCTTGCTGGATCAAGGCGTGGGAGACGTCACCGGGCTGCACGTGTGTTGAACGCGGAGGCACCGTTCTTCGGTGCTTAGATCGGAATCAACCGCGATCTGAATCACTACGAGTACGACTCCCTCATCCGCGTTCTTGCAACGCTTCCGCATCGCGATCTACAAGGGTATGTAGATGCACTCCCCTTCCCCTCGTTGCTAGGTTACTCCATAGACTGATCTTGGTGATGCGTAGAAAATTTTGAATTTCTGCTACGTTCACCAACAGTGCCATCATGAGCTAGGTCTATGCGTAGTTTCTATGCATGAGTAGAACACAAAGTAGTTGTGGGCATCTATTTTGTCAATTTACTTGCCGTTACTAGTCTTATCTTGATTCGGCGGCATGGTGGGATGAAGCGGCCCGGACCGACCTTACACGTACTCTTACGTGAGACAGGTTCCACCGACTGACATGCACTAGTTGCATAAGGTGGCTAGCGGGTGTCTGTCTCTCCCACTTTAGTCGGATCGGATTCGATGAAAAGGGTCCTTATGATGGGTAAATAGAAATTGGCATATCACGTTGTGGCTTTTGCGTAGGTAAGAAACGTTCTTGCTAGAAACCCATAGTAGTCACGTAAAACATGCAACAACAATTAGAGGACGTCTAACTTGTTTTTGCAGGGTATGCTATGTGATGTGATATGGCCAAAAGGATGTGATGAATGATATATGTGATGTATGAGATTGATCATATTCTTGTAATAGGAATCACGACTAGCATGTCGATGAGTATGACAACCGGCAGGAGCCATAGGAGTTGTCTTTATTTTTTGTATGACCTGCGTGTCATTGAATAGCGCCATGTAAATTACTTTACTTTATTGCTAAGCGCGTTAGCCATAGAAGTAGAAGTAATCGTTGGCGTGACAACTTCATAAAGACACAATGATGGAGATCATGATGATGGAGATCATGGTGTCATGCCGGTGACAAAGATGATCATGGTGCCCCGAAGATGGAGATCAAAGGAGCAAAATGATATTGGCCATATCATGTCACTATTTGATTGCATGTGATGTTTATCATGTTATGCATCTTATTTGCTTAGAACGACGGTAGCATAAATAAGATGATCCCTCGCTAAAATTTCAAGAGAAGTGTTCCCCCTAACTGTGCACCGTTGCGAAGGTTCGTTGTTTCGAAGCACCACGTGATGATCGGGTGTGATAGATTCTAACTTTCGAATACAACGGGGGTTGACGAGCCTAGCATGTACAGACATGGCCTCGGAACACATGCGAAACACTTAGGTTGACTTGATGAGCCTAGCATGTACAGACATGGCCTTGGAACACAAGAGACCGAAAGGTCGAACATGAGTCGTATAGCAGATACGATCAACATGGAGATGTTCACCGATGATGACTAGTCCGTCTCACGTGATGATCGGACACGGCCTAGTTTGACTCGGATCATGTATCACTTGGATGACTAGAGGGATGTCTATCTGAGTGGGAGTTCATGATCAGATGAACTTCATTATCATGAACATAGTCAAAAAGGTCTTTGCAAATTATGTCATAGCTTGCGCTTTAGTTCTACTGTTTAAGATACGTTCCTAGAGAAAATTTAGTTGAAAGTTGGTAGTAGCAATTATGCGGACTGGGTCCGTGAACTGAGGATTGTCCTCACTGCTGCACAGAAGGCTTATGTCCTTAATGCACCGCTCGGTGTGCTGAACCTCAGCGTCGTCTGTAGATGTTACGGAACATCTGACATACACGTTTTGATAACTACGTGATAGTTCACTGTGTAATGCTAACGGTTTAGAATTGTGGCACCAGAGACGTTTTTGAAACGTCGCAGAACATGTGAGATGTTCCGAAGACTGAAATTGGGATTTCAGACTAGTGCCCACGTCAAGAGGTATGAGACCTCTGACAAGTTTCTTAAGACTGCAAACTAAGGGAGAAAGGCTCAATCGTTGAGCATGTGCTCAGATTGTCTGAGTACTACAATCGCTTGAATCGAGTGGGAGTTAATCTTCCAGATGAGATAGTGATGGTTCTCCATAATCACTGCCACCAAGCTATTAGAGCTTCGTGATGAACTATAAATATCAAGGATAGATGATGATCCTTGAGCAACTCGCGATGTTTGACACCGCGAAAGTAGAAATCAAGAAGGAGCATCAATTGTTGATGGTTAGTAAAACCACTAGTTTCTAGAAGGGCAAGGGCAAAAGGGATACTTCATGAAACAGCAAATCATTTGCTGTTCTAGTGAAGAATCCCAAGGTTGAACCCAAACCCGAGACTAAGTGCTTCTGTAATGAGGGGAACGGTCACTGAAGCGGAACTACCCTAGATACTTGGTAGATGAGAAGGCAGGCAAGGTCGACAGAAGTATATTGGATATACGTTATATGAATGTGTACTTTACTAGTACTCCTAGCAGCACCAGGGTATTAGATACCGGTTCGGTTGCTAAGTGTTAGTAACTCGAAATAAAAGCTGCGGAATAAACGGAGACTAGCTAAAGGTGAGATGACGATATGTGTTGGAAGTGTTTCCAAGGTTGATGTGATCAAGCATCGCATGCTCCCTCTACCATCGAGATTTGGTGTTTGCGTTGAGCATGATTGGATTATGTTTATCGCAATAAGGTTATTCATTTAAAGAGAATAATGGTTACTCTGTTTATTTGAATAATACCTTCAATGGTCTTGCACCTAAAATGAATCTCGATCGTAGTGATACACATGTTCGTGCCAAAAGATATAAAATAGTAATGATAGTTCCACATACTTGTGGCACTGCCATTTGGGTCATATTGGTATAGAACGCATGAAGAAGCTCCATGTAGATGGATCTTTGGACTCAGTCGTTTTTGAAAAGATTGAGACATGCGTACCATGTCTATTGGTATATATGCATGAAGAAACTCCATACAGATGGATCGTTTGGACTCACTTGATTTTGAATCACTTGAGACATGCAAATCATACCACATGGGCAAGATGACTGAAAGTCCTCGTTTTCAGTAAGATGGAACAAGAGAGCAACTTATTGGAAGTAATACATTTTGATGTATGCAGTCCAGTGAGTGCTGAGGCATGCAGTGGATATCGTTATGTTCCTACTTCACAGATGATTTGAGTAGATGCTGAGTGTATTTACTTGATGAAACACAAGTCTGAATTATTGAAAGGTTCAAGTAATTTCAGAGTGAAGTTGAAGATCGTCGTGACAAGAGGATAAAATGTCTGTGATATGATCATAGAGATGAGTATCTGAGTTACGAGTTTGGCACACAATTAAGACATTGCGGAAAGTGTTTCACAATTAATACCGCCTGGAACACCACAGTGTGATGGTGTCTCCGAACATCATAACTGCACCCTATTGGATATAGTGCATGCCATGATGTCTCTTATCAAATTACCACTATCGTTTATGGGTTAGGCATTAGAGACAACCGCATTCACTTTAAAAGGGGCACCACCCAATTCCGTTGAGACGACACCGTTTAGAGAAACCTAAGTTGTCGTTTCTTAAAAGTTTGGGGCTGCGATGCTTATGTGAAAAAGTTTCAGGCTGATAAGCTCGAACCCAAAGCGGATATATGCATCTTCATAGAATACCCAAAAACAGTTGGGTATACCTCCTATTTCAGATCTGGAAGCAAAAGTAATTGCTTCTAGAAACGAGTCCTTTCTCGAGGAAAAGTTTCTCTCGAAAGAATTGAGTGGGAGGATGGTGGAGACTTGATGAGGTTATTGAACCATAACTTCAACTAGTGTGTAGCAGGGCACAGGAAGTTGTTCCTGTGGCACCTACACCAATTGAAGTGGAAGCTTATGATAGTGATCATGAAACTTCGGATCAAGTCACTACCAAACCTCGTAGGACGACGAGGATGCGTACTACTTCAGAGTAATGCGTAATCCTGTCTTGGAAGTCATGTTGTTGGACAACGATGAACCTATGAGCTGTGGAGAAGCGATGGTGGGCCCGGATTCTGACGAATGGCTCGAGGCCATGAAATCCGAGATAGAATCCATGTATCAAAACAAAGCATGGACTTTGGTGAACTTGCCCGATGATCGGCAAGCCATTGAGATAAATGGATCTTTAAGAAGAAGACGGACGTGGACGGTAATGTTACCGTCTATGAAGCTCGACTCGTGGCAAAGAGTATTTTCACAAGTTCAAGGAGTTGACTACGATGAGATTTTCTCATCCGTAGCGATGCTTAAGTCCGTCGGAATCATGTTAGCATTAGCTGCATTTATGAAATCTGGCAGATGGATGTCAAAAACAAGTTTCCTTACCAGTTTTCGTAAGGAAAGGTTGTATGTGATACAATCAGAAAGGTTTTGTCGATCCTAAGGATGCTAAAAGGTATGCTAGCTCCAGCGATCCTTCCATGGACTAGAGCAAGCATCTCGGAGTCAGAATATACGCTTTGATGGAGTGATCAAAGTTTTTGGGTTTATACAAAGTTTGTTAGAAACTTGTATTTACAATAAAGTGAGTGGGAGCGCTACAACATTTCTGATAAGTATATGTGAATGACATATTGTTGATCCGAAATGATGTAATATTTCTGGAAAGCATAAAGGGTTGTTTGAAAGGAGTTTTTCAAAGGAAGACCTGGATAAAGCTGCTTACATATTGGGCATCAAGATCTATAGAGATAGATCAAGACGCCCGATGATACTTTCAAAGAACGCACACCTTGACATGATTTTGAAAGAGTTCAAAATAGATCAGCAAAGAAGGAGTTCTTGGCTGTGTTACAAGGTGTGAGTATTGAGTAAGACTCAAGACCTGACCACAGCAGAAGTGAGAGAAAGGACGAAGGTCGTCCCCTATGCTTCAGACGTAGGCTCTACAGTATGCTATGTTGTGTACCGCACATGAAGTGTGCCTTGCCATGAGTTGGTCAAGGGGTACAATAGTGATCCGGGAATGGATCACATGACAGCGGTCGAACTTATCCTTAGTATCCAGTGGACTAAGGATTTTCTCGATTATGGAGGTGAAAAGGAGTTCGTCGTAAAGGGTTACGTCGATGAGAACTTTGACACTAATCCGGATGACTCTGAGTAGTAAACCGGATTCGTATAGTAGAGCAATTATTTGAAATGGCTCCAAATAGCGCGTGGTAGCATCCACAAGATGACATAGATATTCGTAAAGCACACACGGATCTGAAAGGTTCAGACCCGTTGACTAATAACCTCTCTCACAAGCATAACATGATCAAACCAGAACTCATTGAGTGTTAATCACATAATGATGTGAACTAGATTGTTGACTCTAGTAAACTCTTTGGATGTTGGACAGATGGTGATGTGACCTGTCAGTGTTAATCACATGGTGATGTGAACTAGATTATTGACTCTAGTGCAAGTGGGAGACTGTTCGAAATATGCCCTAGAGGCAATAATAAATTGATTATTATTATATTTCCTTGTTCACGATAATCGTTTATTATCCATGCTAGAATTGTATTGATAGGAAACTCAGATACATGTGTGGATACATAGACAACACCATGTCCCTAGTAAGCCTCTAGTTGACTAGCTCGTTGATCAATAGATGGTTACGGTTTCCTGACCATGGACATTGGATGTCGTTGATAATGGGATCACATCATTAGGAGAATGATGTGATGGACGAGACCCAATCCTAAGCCTAGCACAAGATCGTGTAGTTCGTTCGCTCAGAGCTTTTCTAATGTCAAGTATCATTTCCTTAGACCATGAGATTATGCAACTCCCGGATACCGTAGGAATGCTTTGGGTGTACCAAACGTCACAACGTAACTGGGTGGCTATAAAGGTGCACTACAGGTATCTCCGAAAGTGTCTGTTGGGTTGGCACGAATCGAGACTGGGATTTGTCACTCCGTGTAAGCGGAGAGGTATCTCTGGGCCCACTCGGTAGGACATCATCATAATGTGCACAATGTGACCAAGGAGTTGATCACGGGATGATGTGAGTTACGGAACGAGTAAAGAGACTTGCCGGTAACGAGATTGAACAAGGTATAGGGATACCAACGATCAAATCTCGGGCAAGTAACATACCGATAGACAAAGGGAATTGTATACGGGATTGATTGAATCCCCGACATCGTGGTTCATCCGATGAGATCATCGTGGAACATGTGGGAGCCAACATGGGTATCCAGATCCCGCTGTTGGTTATTGACCGAAGAACGTCTCGGTCATGTCTGCATGGTTCCCGAACCCGTAGGGTCTACACGCTTAAGGTTCGATGACGCTAGGGTTATAGGGAAAGTATGTACGTGGTTACCGAATGTTATTCGGAGTCCCGGATGAGATCCCGGACGTCACGAGGAGTTCCGGAATGGTCCGGAGGTAAAGATTTATATATGGGAAGTCCTGTTTTGGTCACCAGAAAAGTTTCAGGTGATATCGGTAATGTACCGGGACCACCGGGAGGGTCCCGGGGGTCCACCAAGTGGGGCCACCAGCCCAGAAGGCTGCGTGGGCCAAGTGTGGGAGGGGACCAGCCCCAGGTGGGCTGGTGCGCCCCCCACCAAGGCCCAAGCGCATGGGAGAGTGGGAGGGGGCAAACCCTAGGTCCAAATGGGCCTTGAGGCCCACCCTAGTGGCGCCCCCTCTCCTCCTCTTGGCCGCCCCCCTTAGATGGGATCTAGGGCTGGCCGCCAGCCCTTGGGGGTGGAAACCCTAGAGGGGTCGCAGCCCCTCCCCCCTATATATAGTTGAGGTTTGGGCTGCCCAAGACACACGAGAACGTCTCTCTTTCGGCGCAGCCCTACCCCTCTCCCTCCTCCTCCTCTCCCGCGGTGCTTGGCGAAGCCCTGCGGGATTGCCACGCTCCTCCACCACCACCACGCCGTCGTGCTGCTTCTGGACGGAGTCTTCCCCAACCTCTCCCTCTCTCCTTGCTGGATCAAGGCGTGGGAGACGTCACCGGGCTGCACGTGTGTTGAACGCGGAGGCACCGTTCTTCGGTGCTTAGATCGGAATCAACCGCGATCTGAATCGCTACGAGTACGACTCCCTCATCCGCGTTCTTGCAACACTTCCGCATTGCGATCTACAAGGGTATGTAGATGCACTCCCCTTCCCCTCGTTGCTAGGTTACTCCATAGATTGATCTTGGTGATGCGTAGAAAATTTTGAATTTCTGCTACGTTCACCAACAAGTGGCGCCCCAGGCCAAAGCCCCTGGCGGCATCGTGAGTGTCCAGAGATACTGTATATATGTCCGATTCTCAGGATTATAGTTTTAACACATTTAAATTGCTTGCTGCAGTCCGGCCCGCGATCTCCCCCAACTATCATCGTCTTCTGGGAACTCGCTGGGGCCGGAGATGGTGGAGAGCGAGATGCCTCCACGGGCTTTGCCACCAACCGCTACGGACAACACCGAAGTGTTGTCCCAAAGAGCCTCTCCGGGCCGTGCAGAGGTGCGGGAGGCTGCCCAGACGGCACCAGAGGGCAACACCTCGGCTGCCGAGAACATGGGGGAACCAACCCCCATGGAGCCCTAGGAGAATATTATTCCGGAGACCCGTATGGCTCCAGAATCGAGCGAGCAACCTCCTTCGAAAGAGGGGGGAGTGCCAACTCCGCTGACAACCTCTATCAATCCAGAGGCGCCGGACACTCTGGTGGAAGTGCTTCGGCGCGCTTCCATTGTGGAGGAACACCATACCCTCATGGGTACGGTGGATGAGAAGGTTCAGTCCGCTAAAAGCAGGTTGAATGAAGCCTTTACCAGCCTATTAACAGGCTTTGAGGTACGTGATGTAATATTCTTAGCTACTTTGCATATGCAAAAAATATGCCTGTGTATAGACAGTAGCCCCTGAGACTCTGTTCAGCTTTTGAAAAGAAAGGCCAAACAGAGGATCAAGTAGTTTTTGCAGGAGATAACACACTTATCTGTTTTGATGAATAGGCTTCACTATTAGCGGCGACTGCCCAGGCCGCCGAAGTGTCTGAACTCAAGCGGAAGTTGGAGCGAGCGGAGGAAGACCTCGTCCGCACCAATAAGCGGTTTGATGAAGCACAAGGTATGGTTTGAAAAAAAAATTGTTGACACACTTAAAGGAATATGTCAATGCGGAGTCTAATCTCCTGTGTTATCCTGACCATATTTGCAGGTAGGGCGACCGAGGTTGAGGACCTGAAGAGCGCCCTTGCCCAGGCCAAGGAGCAGGCGCGGGTGAGCCAAGCGGCCGCTGACAAAGCGGTTGTGGATTTAGAGGCCGAGCAGGTCACCCGCCGCAAGTATGAGGATCGGGTGACCGAAGTGGAGCAGGCGCTCCAGGATGCCACCAACAAGTGTGAGGCCTTGGAGGAGAATAATAAGGCCCAGGCGGCCGAACTCACCAAGGCTCTTCAGGAGGCAAAGGAGGTGCGGTCCGAGTCCTGGGCGGCTCGCGAGGAGATCAAGCAAGCCGGACAGATAGCGGCTGGTAAGCCCTTTCCTTTACAGAGTATATTTGGCGGTCAGAGATATGCCTTGCTTAATCGACTATGGAGTTCTCCAGACGCCTTTGCGGATCTCCCAAGGAGTGCGGCCGACGCCGCGCAATTCTTCCGGCCCCAAGAGGGAAACACCACGGAGAAGCTCTTCTGGTCTCAGTACCTGGAGCCAGAAAGGCCGGTGCTGCTGAAAAACCAGATGATGCAGTTGGCAGAGCTGCACAGGATGTCCGGTTTGGCCATGAAGGACATTATAGCCCGGCTATGGCCAGCTGGACCCATTACGAGCAGTTATTTCGGCTTGGTCAAGCGACTCGGTGACGCCCTGCCCTGAGTTGAAGTTGCAAAGCGCTCGGTGTGCATAGAGGGTGCACGAATGGCCTTTGCCCGCGTCAAGATGCATTGGGCGAAGATGAAGGCAACCGTCGTGGTTGTTGAGGGTCCACCCGAGGGCAAGGACTACCGCAAACCGGAGCGATACTTCGAGGACGTCTGATACATCTCCAACGTATCTATAATTTTTTATTGTTCCATGCTATATTATATTCTGTTTTGGATGTTTAATGGGCTTTATTATACACGTTTATATTATTTTGGGACTAACCTATTAACCGGAGGCCCAGCCTAGAATTGATGTTTTTTGCCTATTTCAGAGTTTCGTAGAAAAAGAATATCAAACGGAGTCCAAACGGAATGGAACCTTCAGGAACGTGATTTTCGGAACGAACGTGATCTAGAGGACTTGGACCCTACGTCAAGACATCAACCAGGAAGGAACGAGGTAGGGGGCGCGCCCTCCACCCTCGTGGGGCCCATGTTGCTCCACCAACGTACTTCTTCCTCCTATATATACCTATGTACCCCCAAACTACCAGATACAGATCCAAAAACCTAATTCCACCGCCGCAACGTTCTGTACTCGTGAGATCCCATCTTGGGGCCTTTTCCGGAGCTCCGTCGGAGGGGGCATTGATCACGGAGGGCTTCTACATCAACACCATAGCCTCTCCGATGATGTGTGAGTAGTTTACCTCAGACCTTCGGGTCCATAGTTATTAGCTAGATGGCTTCTTCTCTCTCTTTGGTTCTCAATACAAAGTTCTCCACGATTCTCGTGGAGATCTATTCGATGTAATCTTCTTTTGCGGTGTGTTTGTTGAGACCGATGAATTGTGGGTTTATGATCAAGTTTATCTATGAACAATATTTGAATCTTCTATGAATTCTTTTATGTATGATTGGTTATCTTTGCAAGTCTCTTCGAATTATCAGTTTGGTTTGGCCTACTAGATTGATCTTTCTTGCAATGGGAGAAGTGCTTAGCTTTGGGTTCAATCTTGCGGTGTCCTTTCCCAATGACAGCAGGGGCAGCAAGGCACGTATTGTATTGTTGCCATCGAGGATAACAAGATGGGGTTTATATCATATTGCATGAGTTTATCCCTCTACGTCATGTCATCTTACTTAAAGCGTTACTCTGTTCTTTTGAACTTAATACTCTAGATGCATGCTGGATAGCAGTCGATGTGTGGAGTAATAGTAGTAGATGCAGGCATGAGTCAGTCTACTTGTCGCGGATGTGATGCCTATATACATGATCATACCTAGATATTCTCATAACTATGCTCAATTCTGCCAATTGCTCAACAGTAATTAGTTCACCCACCGTAATACTTATGCTCTCAAGAGAAGCCACTAGTGAAACCTATGGCCCCCGGGTCTATTTTCCATCATATTAATCTTCCAACACTTAGCTATTTTTATTGCCTTTTATTTTACTTTGCATCTTTATCATAAAAATACCAAAAATATTATCTTATCATATCTATCAGATCTCACTCCCGTAAGTGACCGTGAAGGGATTGACAACCCCTTTATTGCGTTGGTTGCGAGGATTTTATTTGTTTGTGTAGGTGCGAGGGACTTGTGTGTGTCCTCCTACTGGATTGATACCTTGGTTCTCAAAAACTGAGGGAAATACTTACGCTACTTTGCTGTCACCCTTTCCTCTTCAAGGGAAAACCAACGCAGTGCTCAAGAGGTAGCAAGAAGGATTTCTGGCGCCGTTGCCGGGGAGTCTACACAAAAGTCAACATACCAAGTACCCATCACAAACCCTTATCTCCCGCATTACATTATTTGCCATTTGCCTCTCGTTTTCCTCTCCCCCACTTCACCCTTGCCGTTTTATTCGCCCTCTCTTTTTCATTCGCCTCTTTTTCTTTGCTTGCTTCTTGTTTGCTCGTGTGTTGGATTGCTTGCTTGTCATTGTGGCTCTACCTAGATCTGGTGATCTTCACCTTAAAAGGTTAGAAGAGTTCGAAAGCAACGTCAGGAGTTTTATGGCTTTACAATTTGAGCATAATAATTTCTTTAGGAACGAGCTTAAGGAACAAAAAAGCTTTATGGGTTACATGAATAAAGAGCTCGATGATATGTCTAAAGAATTTTACGGTTTGAAATCTTAGATTGCTCATCTAGAGATGTTAATAGCTGAAGTTTCGGATAAGCGGGCCACCTTAGTTAATAAGATGGCCGCTAAGCCGAAATTTTTTTGTGAGAATAAAGATGAATATCTAAAAGTTATTGATGTGTCCCCTATTAAATCTTTGTTTTGCAATATGAATCTTGATAATGATGGAACTGAATATGATCCACCTTTACCTAGAAGGCGTTCCAACAATTCGGAGTTTTTAGATCTTGATGCAAAAATTGGTAAAAGTGGGATTGAAGAGATCAAAACTCTAGATATTAGTGAACCCACTATCTTGGATTTCTAGGAATTTAATTATGATAATTGCTCTTTGATAGATTGTATTTCCTTGTTGCAATCCGTGCTAAATTCTCCACATGCTTATAGTCAAAATAAAGCCTTTACCAAACATATCGTTGATGCTTTGATGCAATCTTATGAAGAAAAACTTGAGTTGGAAGTTTCTATCCCTAGAAAACTTTATGATGATTGGGAACCTACTATTAAAATTAAAATTAAAGATCATGAATGCTATGCTTTGTGTGATTTGGGTGCTAGTGTTTCCACGATTCCAAAGACTTTGTATGATTTGCTAGGTTTCCGTGATTTTGATGATTGTTCTTTAAACTTGCACCTTGCGGATTCCACCATTAAGAAACCTATGGGAAGAATTAATGATCTTCTTATTGTTGCAAATAGGAACTATGTGCCCGTAGATTTTATTGTTCTTTATATAGATTGCAATCCTTCATGTCCTATTATTCTTGGTAGACCTTTCCGTAGAACGATTGGTGCAATTATTGATATGAAGGAAGGAAATATTAGATTCCAATTTCTGTTAAGGAAAGGGATGGAACACTTTGATAGAAAGAAAATAAAATTACCTTATGAATCTATTATGAGAGCCACTTATGGATTGCCTACCAAAGATGGCAATACCTAGATCTATCCTTGCTATTATGCCTAGCTAGGGGCGTTAAACGATAGCGCTTGTTGGGAGGCAACCCAATTTTAGTTTTAGTTTTTTGCTTTTTGCTTCTTTTTAGGAATAAATATTTGATCTATCCTCTGGTTAGATTTGTTTTTATGTTTTAATTAGTGTTTGTGCCAAGTTAAACCTATAGGATCTTCTTGGATGATAGTTATTTGATCTTGCTGAAAATTCCAGAAACTTTCTGTTCACGAAACAATTTGTTAAAAATCACCAGAACGCGATAAAATACTGATTCCAATTTCAGAAGATCAATAAACAAATTGTCTAGGTCTTCCTATTTTGGTAGATTTTTTGGAGTTCCAGATGTTTGCGTTAGTTACAGATTACTACAGACTGTTCTGTTTTTGACAGATTCTGTTTTTCGTGTGTTGTTTGCTTATTTTGATGAATCAATGGCTAGTAAAATAGTTTATAAACCATAGAGAAGTTGGAATACAGTAGGTTTAACACCAATATAAATAAATAATGAGTTCATTACAGTACCTTGAAGTGGTGTTTTGTTTTCTTTCGCTAACGGAGCTCACGAGATTTTCTGCTGAGTTTTGTGTTGTGAAGTTTTCAAGTTTTGGGTGAAAGATTTGATGGATTATGGAACAAGGAGTGGCAAGAGCCTAAGCTTGGGGATGACCATGGCACCCCAAGATAATCTAAGGACACCAAAAAGCCAAAGCTTGGGGATGCCCCGGAAGGCATCCCCTCTTTCGTCTACTTCCATCGGTAACGTTACTTGGAGCTATATTTTTATTCACCACATGATATGTGTTTTGCTTGGAGCGTCTTGTATTATTTGAGTCTTTGTTTTTTAGTTTACCACAATCATCCTTGCTGTACACACCTTTTGAGAGAGTCACACATAAATCGGAACTTATTAGAATACTCTATGTGCTTCACTTATATTTTTTGAGCTATATAGTTTTGCTCTAGTGCTTCACTTATATCTTTTAGAGCACGGCGGTGGATTTGTTTTATAGAAAATATTGATCTCTTGCTTCACTTATATTATTTTGAGAGTCTTAAAATAGCATGGCAATTTTCTTTAATTATAATATCATGAGAAATTTGATGCTTGATAATTGTTTTGAGATATAAAGGTGGTAATATCATGGTTGTGCTAGTTGAGTAATTGTGGAATTGAAAATACTTGTGTTGGAGTTTGTGATTCCCGTAGCATGCACGTATGGTGAACCGTTATGTAACGAAGTCGGAGCATGAGGTATTTATTGATTGTCATCCTTTGTGTGGCGGTCGGGATCGCGCGATGGTTAACTCCTACCAACCCTTCCCCTAGGAGCATGCGTAGTAGTACTTTGCTTCGAGGGCTAATAAATTTTTGCAATAAGTATATGAGTTATTTATGACTAATGTGAGTCCATGGATTATACACACACTTACCTTTCCGCAATTTTCTAGCCTCTTCGGTACCGTGCATTGCCCTTTCTCACCTTGAGAGTTGGTGCGAACTTCGCCGGTGCATCCAAACCCCGTGATATGATACGCTCTATCACACATAAACCTCCTTATATCTTCCTCAAAACAGCCACCATACCTACCTATTATGGCATTTCCATAGCCATTCCGAGATATATTGCCATGCAACTTACCACCGTTCCGTTTATCATGACACGCTCCATCATTGTCATATTGCTTTGCATGATCATGTAATTGACATTGTATTTGTGGCAAAGCCACCATTCATCATTCTTTCATACATGTCGCTCTTGATTCATTGCATATCCCGGTACACCGCCGGAGGCATCCACATAGAGTCATATTTTGTTCTAAGTATTGAGTTGTAAGTAAATAAAAATGTGATGATCATCATTATTAGAGCATTTTCCCAAGTGAAGAAAGGATGATGGAGACTACGATTCCCCCACAAGTCGGGATGAGACTCCGGACTAAATAAATAAATAAAAAGAGGCCATAAAAAAAGAGAAAAGGCCCAAATAAAAAAGAATGAGAGAAAAAGAGAGAAGGGACAATGTTACTATCCTTTTACCACACTTGTGCTTCAAAGTAGCACCGTGATCTTCATGATAGAGAGTCTCTCATTTTGTCACTTTCATATACTAGTGGGAAATTTCATTATAGAACTTGGCTTGTATATTCCAATGATGGGCTCCCTCAAATGCCCGAGGTCTTCGTGAGCAAGCAAGTTGGATGCACACCCACTTAGTTTCTTTTGTTTGAGCTTTCATACACTTATAGCTCTAAGTGCATCCGTTGCGTGGCAATCCCTACTCCTTGCATTAACATCAATTGATGGGCATCTCCATAGCCCGTTGATCAGCCTCGTTGATGTGAGACTTTCTCCTTTTTTGTCTTCCCACATAACCCCTACCATTATACCTTATTCCACCATAGTGCTATATCCATGGCTTGCGCTCATGTATTGCGTAAAAGTTGAAAAGGCTGAAGCGCGTTAAAAAGTATGAACCAATTGCTTGGCTAAAACCGGGGTTGTACATGATATGAATATTTTGTGTGGGGAAGATGGAGCACAGCCAGACTATATGATTTTGTAGGGATAACTTGCTTTGGCTATGTTATTTTGATAAGACATAATTGCTTGGTTAGCATGCTTGAAGTATTATTGTTTTTATGTCAACATTAAACTTTTATCCTGAATCATATCAAATCTGAACATTCATGCCACAATAAGAAGAATTACATTGAAATTATGCTAAGTAGCATTCCACATCAAAAAATCTGTTTTTATCATTTACCTACTCGAGGACGAGCAGGAATTAAGCTTGGGGATGCTTGATACGTCTCCAACGTATCTATAATTTTTTATTGTTCCATGCTATATTATATTCTGTTTTGGATGTTTAATGGGCTTTATTATACACTTCTATATTATTTTGGGACTAACCTATTAACCGGAGGCCCAGCCCAGAATTGTTGTTTCTTGCCTATTTCAGAGTTTCGCAGAAAAAGAATATCAAACGGAGTCCAAACGGAATGAAACCTTCGGGAATGTGATTTTCGGAACGAACGTGATCCAGAGGACTTGGACCCTACGTCAAGACATCAACCAGGAAGGCACGAGGTAGGGGGGCGCGCCTACCCCCTGGGCGCGCCCTCCACCCTCGTGGGGCCCATGTTGCTCCACCGACGTACTTCTTCCTCCTATATATACCTACGTACCCCCAAACTACCAGATATGGAGCCAAAAACCTAATTCCGACACCGCAACCTTCTGTACTCGTGAGATCCCATCTTGGGGCCTTTTCCGGAGCTCCGCCGGAGGGGGCATTGATCACGGAGGGCTTCTACATCAACACCATAGCCTCTCCGATGATGTGTGAGTAGTTTACCTCAGACCTTCGGGTCCATAGTTATTAGCTAGATGGCTTCTTCTCTCTCTTTGGTTCTCAATACAAAGTTTTCCATGATTCTCGTGGAGATCTATTCGATGTAATCTTCTTTTGCGGTGTGTTTGTTGAGACCGATGAATTGTGGGTTTATGATCAAGTTTATCTATGAACAATATTTGAATCTTCTCTGAATTCTTTTGTAGTGACCAAACCTCAAACAATCTGATCTCTGTGCATAAGTGTCATCCCTGGATCGGTAATGCTGACACACACAGTACTTGAAGGATTTATAACAGAGTAGCAATCACACACTTATTACATCGAATGTCTCAAAGGAGAACTTATTACAATAAATATGGCTTAAGGCCATCTAAAACGATAACAGCGGAAGGCTTGGAAGATAAAGTGAGTCCATCAACTCCAACGGCATCACTGAGTGAAAGACCACGACCTAAGGCTCCTTACTCGTCGTCTGAAAAGTCTGCAACATGATACGTTGCAGCCCGAAAACGGGTCAGCACATGGAATATGCTGGCAATGTAACACAAAAGGATAATGAACAGAATGATGCTATCACTACATGCATATATGGCTGGTGGAGGCTGTAGGGTTAATATGGTTTTTGCGAAAAGCCAATTTTTCCCTACTGCAAAGGAATAAGTTTTATTTAACTACAAAGTTTGTTGAAAATATTGAGAAGGTAAACCCCCTCTCAATCCCAATTAAAAGTAATTATTAACAACCCATCAAATTAATTAAATAGTGATGAGATCAACATGATAATCCAAGAACCAGATACTCAAGATGTCCATAACCGGGGACACGGCTAACCATGATTAGTTTGTACACTCTGTAGAGGTTTGCGCACTTTTCCCCAGAAGACTCGATCTCCTCTGTTTGATTTCTCGCACTACATGATGTTTGAGAAACGGATGACCGAGACATAGTCTTTCAGAAGCGTTAGCACCTTACGATGGGTAGACCGTACCACCTACATCCCCTACATCTGCTAGTCTACCACTGTAAGAGTTCACACGACTTAATCAACTATGCTAGAGCCCATAATAGCTTGTGGCTGCACACGGAAGTTTCTAGTATGAATAATCTCATGATCCCTATGAGCCTGGGTGGCAGTCCATAGGAGAATCACACGGTACCCCAGGATTTCCAAAAAAATATAGGCAATCACTGGGTACCCCAGGTGCCTCAATCCACCCAGATGTGTATTTAAGTTGCCACCTTAAGTTTAACAATTAATTAACAATCTCACATCTGTCATGAATACACTCAAACCCAATCCACGTCTACGAGCATAGCATAGCAATATAATCATAACGTAGAAGTAACTCCTAGGGTTTGATAATAAACAGGTGAATAGGTACTACCTCAGCTACTTCCCAACCCACAATTTAATTCAGATCCTAACCATGCAATTGTTTGGGGATTGATCTAATGCAGTAAAACTGGGTACTAAAGAGGTATGATCAAAGTGTTACTTGCCTTGCTGATGATCCGCGAAACCTAGAGACTCGTAGTAGCATGCTTCGCACTCTGGGAATTCTATCGCAAACAAACAATAGCATACATAAGCAATCAAGCAAAGACGCACGGGCAAAACTCAAATAAGAAGAATTGACCAGAAAGTTCAACTTAAGAACTCCGGTTTGCAAAAAGAATCAAATCAAACGGAGCAACGAAACTCAAACTGCGAAAGAAACAAGATCCGTTTACTAATCTGAACTAAAGTCAAATTTTACAGTACCAAAATCTTGTTCAAGTTGGTTAAACAGAAAGAGGGTTTCGGGACAAAGATCTAGGCGCTTGAATCGCCTGATTCTGATAAACGAGCGAAAAGATAAACTAAAACGAAAATCGGATCAGAAATCACGATCGAAAATAATCGCGGAAAATCCGAGAAAAAGAAAAACTGACGAACTGGCTAACGAACGAATGTTCGCTGTCTGCGGTTAAACGGTGAAATCCGTTCGTTAAAACGAACGTAAAACGGGTGTTCGCTAAATAACTAAACCAAAAATAAACCGAACCGGATCTATATTAAAAAACGGATCTAGGGTTTCGAAAAAAACAAAACGGTTTTCTCACAAAAACCGAGGCGGCTACCTCGGGTCCGGCGACGGCGGGCAGCGGCGCGGCGCGGGGCGGTGTGGTGGCAGCGGCGGCGCGGCTAGGGTTAGGGTTTCGGGGCGCAGGGCGGGCTGGCGGCGCTGGTGGGCTTCGGCGGCTCGGGGCGGGCGGCTTATAAAGGCCCCCCAGGCGAAGTCCCGCTCGGGTACGGCCCAGAGTCGGTTTGACTTTTTTATTCCGACGTGCAGAAAAAGTAAGAAAACAAATACTAAACGGACTCAAACAAATCCAAAATAAATTTTCCCCGTCCTCTAAAAATAGGCCGGACAAGGTGAACATTTATTTGGGCCTAAAATGCAATTTTGAAAAATGCATATTTTCCTAATTCAAATAAAATAGCGACAAAACTCCGAATAAAATCCAATATTTGATTTTAATATTTTTCCTCCAATATTTCATTTATTTTGGAGAAGTCATATTATCTCCTCTCATATATTTGAATACAAAATATTTTCGGAGAGAAAAATAATTAAAACAAATAATCCTCGTTTCAATATTTGATAAAATTCAAATATGAAAACAGGGAAATCCCCAACTCTCTCCGAGGGTCCTTGAGTTGCTTAGGATTTCGAGGATCGCGAAACGAAATGCAGCAAAAATATGATATGGATGAATGATCTATGTATAACATTCCAAATTGGAAATTTGGGATGTTACAAACCTACCCCCCTTAAGATGAATCTCGCCCTCGAGATTCGGGTTGGCTAGAAAATAGGTGTGGGTGGTCTTTGCGAAGATCATCCTCTCGTTCCCAGGTGGCTTCATCCTCGGTATGGTGACTCCACTGAACTTTGCAAAACTTGATTACTTTGCTGCGGGTGACTCGGCTGGCAAACTCGAGTATCTTGACTGGTTTCTCCTCATATGTCAAATCACTATCCAACTGTATCGCTTCTAGCAGCACTGTATCTCTTAGAGGAATATCAGCCATCTTCGCGTGGCACTTCTTCAACTGAGAATCGTGGAAGACATCGTGAACTCCGGACAATCCTTCGGGTAATTCCAACTTGTAGGCAACTTCTCCCATACGTTCCAAAATTCTGTATGGTCCCACAAAACGTGGTGCTAACTTTCCCTTAACTCCAAAGCGCTTCACTCCTCGAAGTGGTGATACTCGAAGATAAACTCTGTCTTCGACTTTGTAGACTGTCTCCTTGCATTTAGAATCCGTGTAACTCTTCTGCCTGGATTGGGCTACCTTGAGTCTATCATGAATCAGCTTAACCTTCTCTTCAGACTCTTTAATCAAATCTGGTCCAAACAACTGTCGGTCTCCAACTTCGTCCCACAACAACGGTGTTCTGCACCTCCTTCCGTACAGTGCTTCGAAAGGGGCCATCTTCAAACTGGCTTGATAACTGTTGTTATAAGAGAACTCTGCATAAGGAAAATTATCGTCCCAACTAGATCCATAGTCTAGAGCACAAGCTCTCAACATGTCCTCCAGAATCTGATTTACTCTTTCAGTCTGTCCATCTGTTTGCGGGTGAAAAGTTGTACTGAACTCTAGTCTGGTCCCAAAGTTTCATGCAACTAATTCCAAAACTTTGAAGTAAACTGGGTTCCTCTATCTGATACAATGGTCCTCGGAACTCCATGCAGACATACGATCCTGGTCATGTATATCTTTGCCAACTTAGCACTGGTGTAAGTGGTCTTCACTGGGATGAAATGAGCTACTTTCGTCAAACGATCGACTACAACCCATATCGAGTCATAGCCTGAACGAGTCCTGGGTAATCCCGTGATAAAATCCATGCCTAGTTTATCCCACTTCCATTCGGGTATAGGCAATGGCTGTAGCAGTCCTGCTGGCTTCTGATGTTCTGCCTTCACTCTCTGACATACATCACAAACTACTACATACTCCGCAATATCCTTCTTCATTCTGGTCCACCAGAAACTATCCTTCAAATCCAGATACATCTTGGTATTTCCTGGGTGAATCGAATATGGTGAATCATGGGCCTCTTGTAGAATCAACTTCCCGATCTCCTGATCATTGGGCACATATACGCGGTCCTCAAACCATAAGGTATCGTGCTCATCCTCACGAAATCCTTTAGCCTTTCCTTTACTCATCCTTTCCTTTATCTCGGCAATCTCCTTGTCCGTCTTCTGAGCTTGTCTGATCTTATCCATCAAGGTAGACTGAATTTCCAAGGCTTCTACATAACCTCTTGGAACTATCTCCAAACACAGTTCGCAAAGGTCTTCTGCTAACTCCTTGGGTAACTCTCTGGTCATGAGGGTATTTACATGACTCTTGCGGCTCAACGCATCAGCTACTACGTTAGCCTTTCCTGGATGATAATGCAATCTCATATCATAATCCTTAATGAGCTCTAGCCATCTCCTCTGTCTGAGATTCAGCTCCTTCTGCGTGAAGATATACTTCCAACTCTTGTGATCCGTGTATACCTCACAATGGTTTCCGATGAGAAAATGTATCCATGTTATCAATGCATGCACTACGGCTACTAACTCCAAATCATGCGTAGCATAATTTAACTCATGGGGTTTAAGCTGTCGTGAGGCATATGAAACAACTCTTCCCTCCTGCATAAGTACAGCTCCAAGTCCTCGACGTGAAGCGTCGCAATAAACTTCATAATCTTTGCGTTGATCTGGTAGAATCAACACTGGTGATGTAACCAATCGTCTCTTCAACTCCTGAAAACTGGCCTCACATTCCTCAGTCCAATTGAATTTGGTGTTCTTCTTCAACAATTCCGTCATAGGCTTTGCAATCTTTGAGAAATTCTCAATGAACCTCCGGTAGTATCCTGCGAGTCCAAGAAAACTCCGGATCTCTCCAACTGTCGTGGGTGACTCCCAATTTGTCACAATGACAACTTTGATGGGGTCTACTGCTATTCCTTCCCTGGATATAACATGTCCAAGGAATCCGACTTCCTTCAGCCAAAACTCACACTTGCTGAACTTGGCGTATAGCCAATGTTCCCTGAGCTTCCCAAGCACCAAACGCAAATGCTCTTTATGTTCCTCTTCGTTCTTAGAGTAGACCAGAATATCATCAATGAACACCACGATGAACTTATCCAAAAACTCCATAAACACCTTGTTCATCATGTTCATAAAATAGGCAGGTGCGTTAGTCAGACCAAATGACATAACGGTGTACTCATACAGCCCGTACCTCGTTGTAAAAGCTGTCTTAGGTATATCCTGCTCTCGAATCTTCAGCTGGTGGTACCCTGATCGCAGATCGATCTTAGAAAACACTTTAGCTCCTCGCAACTGGTCAAACAAATCATTGATCATCGGTAGTGGGTACTTGTTCTTGATCGTCACCTCATTCAATCCACGATAATCAACAACCATCCTTAACGATCCATCCTTCTTCTCCACTAGAAGTACTGGTGATCCCCAAGGTGACGAACTTGGGCGAATATATCCCTTATCCAGTAACTCCTTAATCTGCTTCTTAATTTCCTCCAAATCTTTTGCGGGCATTCTGTACGGTCTCTTAGATATTGGCCCTGTGCCTGGCAAAAGCTCAATCAAAAACTCAATGTCTCTATCTGGTGGCATGCCTGGCAACTCTTCTGGAAATACATCCGGAAAATCCTTCACCACTGGTACTTCCTCCTGTACAACTCCTGATAAGGAATTTACTTGAGTTCTATTCGGCACATGCCGAGATACATACTTGATCCTTCTTCCTTCTGGGGTGGTAAGCAAAATCGACTTACTGGCGCAGTCAATGTTCCCTCCATACTTCGATAACCAATCCATGCCTAATATCACATCCAATCCTTGTGACTCCAATACTATTAGGTCTGAGGGGAACAAGTAGTTACCAATCCTTAACGGTAACCGATCACACCATAGGCTAGCCATATACTCTGCTCCTGGCGAGGTTACTAACATGGGTGACCTAAGGGCTTGGGTTGGCAATTTAAACTTATCCACGAATCCCCTTGATATGTATGAATGCGATGCACCAGTATCAAAAAGTACGACTGCAGTAAATGACTTAACCAAAAACTTACCTATTACTACATCTGGCTGGGCTTCAACCTCCTCCATGTTAACGTGGTTCACTTGTCCCCTGGTGAAAGGGTTGGGCTTCTTCCTAGAGCTTCCATTGCCATTCCCATTCTTGGCTTCAGGACATTCATTGGTGTAATGTCCGGTCTTCCGGCATTTGTAGCACGTCACGTGGCTTAGATCCTTCTTGGCGGGTGTTGCCGGGTTGGAACGGTTCTGTCCGCTACTTCCTCCATTACCATTACCGTTCTTGGGGCCACCATGATTGTGCGAACTTCCTCCATTATGAGTGTGGCCTCCATCGTTATGAACAAGTCCTCCCGAGTTCGGGGTGTAACGAGGTCTCTGCTGGGCTCCAGAATTATACTTCCCTTGTCCATACTTCCTCTTGCGGCTGTCAATCTGCTACTTCTTCCCTTCGAGCATGAGAGCTCTATCCACCAACTCCTGATAGTTATTGAAATTTGCCACCATCAACTGCATGCTCAGCTCATCATTTAGTCCTTCCAGAAACTTCTCCTTCTTAGCTGCATCTGTAGCGACGTCATCTGGGGCATAACGTGCTAACTTACTAAACTCATCCACATATTGGCCAACAGTGCGCCCTCCTTGGCGTAAGTTGCAAAACTCACGCTTCTTCATGGCCATAGCTCCTGTTGAAACATGGGCAGTGCGAAAAGCCTGCTGGAACTGGTCCCATGTCACAGTGTCAATAGGGTAAGTGACTATGAAATTCTCTCACCAAGATGTTGCGGGTCCATCAAGCTGATGTGCGGCAAAACGCACTCTCTCCGCATCTGTGCATCCTGCAGTGGCCAACTCCCTATCAATCTTGCAAAGCCAATCATCTGCAACAATTGGCTCGGTGCTACTGGAGAACACCGGCGGATTCAGCCTAAGAAAACGGGCTAAGTGGTCAACTGGTGGGGGTGGTGGTGGGTTGTTGTTGTTGTTCCCCTGGTTCTGATTCTGGACTAGTATCTGCATCAATGCATTCTGCTGCTGGATCAACTGAGTGAGCTCCGGTGGGAAAGCAAATCCATTGTCGCGTCTCGGAGGCATCTGCTGGGTTTTAGAAAAGATGAGAAAACAGAATAGAATGAGGTCTAGAGGGGAAACACTACCCATATGCACATGAGACAAACACAAACATATCACTCAATCAATCAAACAAAGGCATACAATCGGTCTCAAACTATCGTTACAAAAGTGTTTGGACTATACTATATACATGGTGGGATACTACTACTAATTTGGTGGCCTACTAGAAAAATTGATCGGTCGAAGACTCCATGATATCTGCTCCAGCTTCATCAACATAGTCATCATCGCTATCGTCAGGGTCCGAGTCGGTGTCGTCGATGATGATGTAGTTCTCCGGGCAAGTGGAACTGTCATCTTCTCCTCCTGGTGCAGGGTCTCCCATGAAAACTCCTAGCTTCTTTGTCAGGTCGCCATTCTTCTCCACTAGTGCGACGATTTCCTCCATATAATCCTCGCGTGTAGCCTTGAGTTCTTCCTCCAGTTCCATGATCCTTTTCATTGCTTTCTTCAAATCCGCCATGCCTGCGCACATCTGGTTTTCCTGGCGTCGAATGTGCTGGTTTAACTCCTGGATGAAAGAGGCAATCGATCTATCCTTCCTGGTGCTGATCATCTCCCATTGCTCATCTCGGCGCCCACAAATCTGGTAGATTGTATCCTTGAGATCATTGTGGTAAACTTCTCCAATGCGTCCCAAGGTAATGTGAGCTGCCATACTCTTTCCTAGACTCTAGGTTGGTGCATCGAAAGAAAACTCTATGGGATCAGTGACTGGCGTGAACTTCCTTCCTGGAACTTGAACTTGAATCATCCAGCGCTCCTCTTCTGGTAAAGTGGCGTTGTAGGTCCCGGTGAAGCTTGGTATTCCAATGTTCAGGTACTTAGTAACTTCCTTCAAGTGGCGTCCAAATGGGGTGTCTTCATCCGGTTGCATGAAATTAATCCTTGCATCCGCCGTCCTAAAGAGTAGAAAATGGAGAGGAGTTAGAAATGAGAAGAGAGTAGTGATCTAGGGCTTTAGCTTAGTGGTCGTGTCCTACAGTCAGCGTGTGCTCTGATACCATCTTTGTAGCGACCAGACCTCAAACAGTCTGATCTCTGTGCATAAGTGTCATCCCTGGATCGGTAATGCTGACACACACAGTACTTGAAGGATTTATAACAGAGTAGCAATCACACACTTATTACATCGAATGTCTCAAAGGAGAACTTATTACAATAAATATGGCTTAAGGCCATCTAAAACGATAACAGCGGAAGGCTTGGAAGATAAAGTGAGTCCATCAACTCCAACGACATCACTGAGTGAAAGACCACGACCTAAGGCTCCTTACTCGTCGTCTAAAAAGTCTGCAACATGATACGTTGCAGCCCGAAAACGGGTCAGCACATGGAATATGCTGGCAATGTAACACAAAAGGATAATGAACAGAATGATGCTATCACTACATGCATATATGGCTGGTGGAGGCTGTAGGGTTAATATGGTTTTTGCGAAAAGCCAATTTTTCCCTACTTCAAAGGAATAAGTTTTATTTAACTACAAAGTTTGTTGAACATATTGAGAAGGTAAACCCCCTCTCAATCCCAATTAAACGTAATCATTAACAACCCATCAAATTAATTAAATAGTGATGAGATCAACATGATAATCCAAGAACCAGATACTCAAGATATCCATAACCGGGGACACGGCTAACCATGATTAGTTTGTACACTCTGCAGAGGTTTGCACACTTTTCCCAACAAGACTCGATCTCCTTCGTTTGATTTCTCGCACTACATGATGTTTGAGAAATGAATGACCGAGACATAGTCTTTCAGAAGCGTTAGCACCTTACGATGGGTAGACCGTACCACCTACATCCCCTACATCTGCTAGTCTACCACTGTAAGAGTTCACACGACTTAATCAACGCTAGAACCCATAATAGCTTGTGGCTGCACACGGAAGTTTCTAGTATGAATAATCTCATGATCCCTATGAGCCTGGGTGGCAGTCCATAGGAGAATCACACGGTACCCCAGGATTTCCAAAAAAATATAGGCAATCACTGGGTACCCCAGGTGCCTCAATCCACCCAGATGTGTATTTAAGTTGCCACCTTAAGTTTAACAATTAATTAACAATCTCACATCTGTCATGAATACACTCAAACCCAATCCACGTCTACGAGCATAGCATAGCAATATAATCATAACGTAGAAGTAACTCCTAGGGTTTGATAATAAACAGGTGAATAGGTACTACCTCAGCTACTTCCCAACCCACAATTTAATTCAGATCCTAACCATGCAATTGTTTGGGGATTGATCTAATGCAGTAAAACTGGGTACTAAAGAGGTATGATCAAAGTGTTACTTGCCTTGCTGATGATCCGCGAAACCTAGAGACTCGTAGTAGCACGCTTCGCACTCCGGGAATTCTATCGCAAACAAACAATAGCATACATAAGCAATGCAAAGACGCACGGGCAAAACTCAAGTAAGAAGAATTGACCAGAAAGTTCAACTTAAGAACTCCGGTTTGCAAAAAGAATCAAATCAAACGGAGCAACGAAACTCAAACTGCGAAAGAAACAAGATCCGTTTACTAATCTGAACTAAAGTCAAATTTTACAGTACCAAAATCTTGTTCAAGTTGGTTAAACAGAAAGAGGGTTTCGGGATGAACATCTAGGCACTTGAATCGCCTGATTCCGATAAACGAGCGAAAAGATAAACTAAAACGAAAATCGGATCAGAAATCACGATCGAAAATAATCGCGGAAAATCCGAGAAAAAGAAAAACTGACGAACAGTCTAACGAACGAACGTTCGCTGTCTGCGGTTAAATGGTGAAAACCGTTCGTTAAAACGAACGTAAAACGGGTGTTCGCTAAATAACTAAACCGAAAATAAACCGAACCGGATCTATATAAAAACGGATCTAGGGTTTCGAAAAAAAAAACCAAAACGGTTTTCTCACGAAAACCGAGGCGGCTACCTCGGGTCCGGCGACGGCGGGCGGCGGCGCGGCTAGGGTTAGGGTTTCGGGGCGCGGGGCGGGTTGGCGGCGTTGATGGGCTTCGGCGGCTCGGGGCGGGGCGGCTTATAAAGGCCCCCCAGGCGGAGTCCCGCTCGGGTACGGCCCGGAGTCGGTTTGACTTTTTTTTATTCCGACATGCAGAAAAAGTAAGAAAAGAAATGCTAAACGGACTCCAAAAAAATCCGAAATGAATTTTCCCCGTCCTCTAAAAATAGGCCGGACAAGGTGAACATTTATTTGGGCCTAAAATGCAATTTTGAAAAATGCATATTTTTCCTAATTCAAATAAAAAAGCGACAAAACTACGAATAAAATCCAATATTTGATTTTAATATTTTCCTCCAATATTTCATTTATTTTGGAGAAGTCATATTATCTCCTCTCATATATTTGAATACGAAATATTTTCGGAGAGAAAAATAATTAAAACAAATAATCCTCGTTTCAATATTTGATAAAATTCAAATATGAAAACAGGGAAATCCCCAACTCTCTCCGAGGGTCCTTGAGTTGCTTAGGATTTCGAGGATCGCGAAACGAAATGCAGTAAAAATATGATATGCATGAATGATCTATGTATAACATTCCAAATTGGAAATTTGGGATGTTACATCTTTTATGTATGATTGGTTCTCTTTGCAAGTCTCTTCGAATTATCAGTTTGGTTTGGCCTACTAGATTTATCTTTCTTGCAATGGGAGAAGTGCTTAGCTTTGGGTTGAATCTTGCGGTGTCCTTTCCTAGTGACAGCAGGGGCAGCAAGGCACGTATTGTATTGTTGCCATCGAGGATAACAAGATGGGGTTTATATCATATTGCATGAGTTTATCCCTCTACATCATGTCATCTTACTTAAAGCGTTACTCTATTCTTTTGAACTTAATACTCTAGATGCATGTTGGATAGCAGTCAATGTGTGGAGTAATAGTAGTAGATGCAGGCAGGAGCCGGTCTACTTGTCGCGGACGTGATGCCTATCTACATGATCATACCTAGATATTCTCATAGCTATGCTCAATTCTGTCAATTGCTCAACAGTAGTTTGTTCACCCACCATAATACTTATGCTCTCGAGAGAAGCCACTAGTGAAACCTATGGCCCCCGGGTCTATTTTCCATCATATTAATCTTCCGACACTTAGCTATTTTTATTGCCTTTTATTTTACTTTGCATCTTTATCATAAAATTACCAAAAATATTATCTTATCATATCTATCAGATCTCACTTTCGTAAGTGACCGTGAAGGGATTGACAACCCCTTTATTGCGTTGGTTGCGAGGATTTTATTTGTTTGTGTAGGTGCGAGGGACTTGTGCGTGGCCTCCTACTGGATTGATACCTTGGTTCTCAAAAACTGAGGGAAATACTCACGCTACTTTGCTGCATCACCCTTTCCTCTTCAAGGGAAAACCAACGCAGTGCTCAAGAGGTAGCAACGTCCTGGAGGGTGACCGTTTAATAGAGGGTCAATGCTCGAAGGATATTATGTTTGAATGAATGTATCCGAGCTGCTCAGACTTTGTATTATGAAACAAGGCCTTTATATAATATGCTTGCTTGTTTATCTCAAATTATTTTCCTCCTGTGTGGTCGTTTGTTGTGTCTGAAAGTTTGCCAGTCGTCGGCTTCAGCCCCCACGTAGATACTATGGGGGTGTTCGGAATAGCACATGACCACACTTGTCCCAACGTCTTGGTCCGTAAAGGAGGTGATCGTGCAGCGAACTAGGCAATCAGACTATGCGGCTTTATCACTTTCACTTCGCCATAGAAGTTTGACAAAGGGACTATGAGCTAGCCCCTGGTGCGCGTGCGGATTTTCGAACTTGGATGCTTTAGGCGCGTGACCGGGTGAAGCCAGTCCTATGTATAATACAGAAAAAATTGCAAAAGGTTTAGTATGTCACCGACCACTGACCAGCTCTCGCTATATCATGACAGTCAGTTTTCGGCTTTCTCTACTGAGGTGTTTGACCGGACGAACCAGAAACACAATCGCAGTAGTTCCCCCTTTACTACCTAAGCTGAACAAACGGAACGTAAGGTGGTAACCACAGGAGCCGGGTAACCCGACTATTGACCAAAGACATGATTCGGAGCAATGCATATAATGCGGTATTCGGGACGCCAAAGTGTACTATAAAAGTGTTCGGATTTTTTTGAATATATGTGGCCGAATAAAGCCCCTGGCAATTGATGCCAATGTGTATATGTTAATCTGTCGTGAAGACGGAATACAGATTATGGAATAATCCAATACCGAATAAGGTAGGGCAAAATTGTTTCTGCTATATTCTGATTGATACGTTAAACGTGCTCTTACAGAGAATGCCATAATCATCAAGGCTATTTTACATGCCAAGAATTTGATAACAAGGGAAAGTTGTATAGAGGTCCTAAAAAAAGAAAAGGTGGTATTGAAGATCCTTTGGACATTCTGCCGCACGTCTGCGCCACTTTTCACCTTGGTGTATGATCCTTTGAGAGGATCAATGATCGAGTATACATAAGGGGCCTGGAAAAGGGCCCTTGGTACCATCGAAAAGTGATTTGGGTTGTAAAGAACCTGAAAATAAAAATAAGAAGGAAAAAGGAAGAATATGAGGGTCTGAATAGGGTCGAGCCGTATTGTGGACTTTGTTTTTAGTGTGCCTCCGTCCTTGCCCATGATATTTTTAGTGCGTACTTATGTACACGCGGTACGTATGCCAAGATTAAGTGGGGGATTTGACGAGGGCCGAATTGCTAATCTAGTTCTGGAAGAACCGGACTGTCGTTCTGCAGGGTAGACCGGACTCTTTCGACGGTGTCCGGGGGCTTGATGGCCGATGAAATATTCGGCTTGATAAGGCCACCATGTACCTCAGCTGCGAGGGTTGCGGTATGCTATTCAGTACAGAGGGAGCGCTCCATATTTCCATTGACTGTTATGATACCGCGTGGTCCGGGCATCTTAAGCTTTAGATAAGCATAGTGCGGGACTGCATTGAAATGGGTGAAAGCGGTTCGTTCGAGCAGGGCATGATAACCACTGCGGAAAGGGACGATGTCGAAGATCAAATCTTCGCTTCGGAAGTTGTTTGGTGAGCCGAAGACTACCTCCAGCGTTATTGACCCTGTGCAGAAGGCCTCGACGCTAGATATTACTCCTTTAAAGGTGGTTTTAGTGGGCTTGATCCTTGAGGGATCAATGCCCATTTTACGGACAGTGTCCTGATAAAGCAGGTTAAGACTGTTGCCGCCGTTCATGAGGACTTGCGTGAGGTGGAATTCGTCGATGATTGGATCGAGGACCGGTGCTGCCGAACCTCCATGACGGATACTGGTCGGATGGTCTCTGCGGTCAAAGGTGATCGGGCAAGCTGACCATGGGTTGAATTTTGGAGCGACTGGCTCTATGGCGTAAATGTCCCTTAGTGCGCGCTTGCGCTCCCGCTTGGGGATATGAGTGGCGTAGATCATATTCACTGTTTTTATCTCAGGGGGAAATTTCTTTTGCCCCCCTGTGTTTGTTGGGCGAGGCTCATCATCATCCTCGCTAGGCGGCCCTTTCCCCTTATGTTCGGTGTTTATCTTACCGGCCTGTTTAAAGACCCAACAATTCTTGTTGGTGGCAGGCTTGTCCGGGGTGCCATGGATCTGGCAAGGCCGATCTAGTATTCTGTCCAAACTGGATGGACCATCTTTGTTTCCTTTGAATGGCTTCTTCCGCTGACCGGGTTTAGAGCCACTGAATCCGGTGTTGACCGTCATGTCTTCGGTATCTTCATTGTTGCTTCGACGCTTGTGTTTGTTGCGTCGTGGCCTGCCATTGCCATCTCTGGCTTCAGAGGTGCCAGGGTCGCTGGTGTTGTTGCTTCTACGAGCTAGCCAGCTATCTTCTCCCGTGCACAAGCGGGTCATAAGTGCGGTGAGGGCTGCCATGGACTTCGGTTTTTCTTGCCCGAGGTGTTGGGCGAGCCACTCATCACGGACGCTGTGTTTGAAGGCCGCGAGGGCTTCGGGGTCCGGACAATCGACAATTTGGTTCTGTTTAATTAAGAACCTGGTCTAGAGTTTTCCGGCTGACTCTCTGGGTTGCTGGATTATGAGACTGAGGTTGCTACCTGTTGAGCACTGCGTTGGTTTTCCCTTGAAGAGGAAAGGGTGATGCAGTAAAGTAGCGTAAGTATTTCCCTCGGTTTTTGAGAACCAAGGTATCAATCCAGTAGGAGACCACACTTGAGTCCCACGCACCTACACAAACAAATAAGAACCTCGCAACCAACGCGATAAAGGGGTTGTCAATCCCTTCACGGTTACTTACGAGAGTGAGATCTGATAGATATGATAAGATAATATTTTTGGTATTTTTATGATAAAGACTAAAAGTAAAGAAAGCAAAATAAACGGCGCCAGAAATATCTTGTTGACGGGAGATTAATATGATGGAAAATAGACTCGGGGGCCATAGGTTTCACTAGTGGCTTCTCTCAAGAGCATAAGTATTACGGTGGGTAAACGAATTACTATCGAGCAATTGATAGAACTGAGCATAGTTATGAGAATATCTAGGTATGATCATGTATATAGGCATCACGTCCGCGACAAGTAGACCGAAATGATTCTGCATCTACTACTATTACTCCACACATCGACTGCTATCCAGCATGCATCTAGAGTATTAAGTTCAAAAGAACAGAGTAACGCTTTAAGTAAGATGACATGATGTAGAGGGATAAACTCATGCAATATGATATAAACCCCATCTTGTTATCCTCAATGGCAACAATATAATGTGCCTTGCTGCCCCTGCTGTCACTGGGAAAGGACACCGCAAGATTGAACCCAAAGCTAAGCACTTCTCCCATTGCAAGAAAGATCAATCTAGTAGGCCAAACCAAACTGATAATTCGAAGAGACTTGCAAAGATAAGTAATCATACATAAAAGAATTCAGAGGAGATTCAAATATTGTTCATAGATAAACTTGATCATAAACCCACAATTCATCGGATCTCGATAAACACACCGCAAAAGAAGATTACATCGAATAGATCTCCAAGAGAATCGAGGAGAACTTTGTATTGAGATCCAAAGAGAGAGAAGAAGCCATCTAGCTAATAACTATGGACCCGAAGGTCTGAAGTAAACTATGGTGTACTAGAGGACGAGCAAAGAGAGGCTATGGTGTTGATGTAGAAGCCCTCCATGATCAATGCCCCCTCCGGCGGAGCGCCGGAAAAGGCCCCAAGATGGGATCTCACGGGTACAGAAGGTTGCGGCGGTGGAAATAGGGTTTTGGCTCCGTATATGATGTTTCCAGGGTATATGGGTATATATAAGAGGAAGAAGTACTTCAGTGGAGCAACGAGGGGCCCACGAGGGTAGAGGGCGCGCCTGGGGGAGGTGGGCGCGCCCCCCTGCCTGGTGCTCTCCTCGTTGATTGCTTTACATAGACTCCAAGTCCTCTGGATCACGTTTGTTCCGAAAATCACGTTCCCGAAGTTTTCATTCCGTTGGGACTTCATTTGATATTCCTTTTCTGCGAAACACTGAAATAGGCAAAAAAACAGCAATTTGGGCTGGGCCTCCGGTTAATAGGTTAGTCCCAAAAATAATATAAAACTGTATAATAAAGCCCATTAAACATCCAAAACAGAATATAATATAGCATGGAACAATCAAAAATTATAGATATGTTGGAGACGTATCAAGCATCCCCAAGCTTAATTCCTGCTCGTCCTCGAGTAGGTAAATGATAAAAGTAGAATTTTTGATGTGGAATGCTACCTAGCATAATTTTCAATGTAACCCTCTTAATTGTGGTATGAATATTCAGATCTGAAAGATTCAAGATAAAAGTTTAATATTGACATAAAAGTAATAATACTTCAAGCATACTAACTAAGCAATTATGTCTTCTCAAAATAACATGGCCAAAGAAAGTTCATCCCTACAAAATCATATAGTTTGGTCATGCTCCATATTCGTCACACAAGAATGCTCTCATCATGCACAACCCCGATGACAAGCCAAGCAATTGTTTCATACTTTAGTAATCTCAAACTTTTTTCAACTTTCACGCAATACATGAGCGTGAGCCATGGATATAGCACTATGGGTGGAATAGAATATGATGATGGGGGTTATGTGGAGAAGACAAAAAAGGAGAAAGTCTCACATCAATGCGGCTAATCAACGGGCTATGGAGATGCCCATCAATCGATGTTAATGTGAGGAGTAGGGATTGCCATGCAACGGATGCACTAGAGCTATAAATGTATGAAAGCTCAACAAAAGAAACTAAGTGGGTGTGCATCCAACTTGCTTGCTCACGAAGACCTAGGGCATTTGAGGAAGCCCATTGTTGGAATATACAAGTCAAGTTCTATAACGAAAAATTCCCACTAGTATATGAAAGTGACAAAACAAGAGACTATCTATCATAAGGATCATGGTGCTACTTTGAAGCACAAGTATGGAAAGATGGTAGCATTGCCCCTTTTTATTTTATTTTCTTTTTTTTGGCCTTTCTTTTTTTCTTTTGGCCTTTCTCTTTTTTTGGGGACAATGCTCTATGAATGATGATCATCACACTTCTATTTATTTACAACTCGATACTAGAACAAAGTATGACTCTATATGAATGCCTCCGGCGGTGTACCGGGAAGGGCAATGAATCAAGAGTGACATGTATGAAATAATATGCATGGTGGCTTTGCCACAAATACGATGTCAACTACATGATCATGCAAGGCAATATGACAATGATGAAAGTGTCATGATAAACGGAACGGTGGAAAGTTGCATGGCAATATATCTCGGAATGGCTATGGAAATGCCATAATAGGTAGGTATGGTGGCTGTTTTGAGGAAGATATAAGGAGGCTTATGTGTGATAGAGCGTATCGTATCACGGGGTTTGGATGCACCGGCGAAGTTTGCACCAACTCTCAAGGCGAGAAAGGGCAATGCACGGTACCGAAGAGGCTAGCAATGATGGAAGGGTAAGAGTGCGTATAATCCATGGACTCAACATTAGTCAGAAAGAACTCACATACTTATTGCAAAAATCTATAAGTCATCAAAAACCAAGCACTACGCACATGCTCCTAGGGGGATAGATTGGTAGGAAAAGACCATCGCTTGTCCCCGACCGCCACTCATAAGGAGGACAATCAAAGAACACCTCATGTTTCAAATTTGTTACACAACGTTTACCATACGTGCATGCTACGGGATTTGCAAACTTCAACACAAGTATTTCTCAAATTCACAACTGCTCAACTAGCACAACTTTAATATCACTACCTCCATATCTCAAAACAATCATCAAGCATCAAACTTCTCTTAGTATTCAACACACTCATAAGAAAGTTTTTACTAATCTTGAATACCTAGCATATTAGGACTAATTTCACAATAAAAGCAAATTACCATGCTGTTTTGTAGGACTCTCATATTAATATAAGTGAAGCATGAGAGAACAATAATTTCTATAAAACAAATCCACCACCGTGCTCTAAAAGATATAAGTGAAGCACTAGAGCAAAAACTATATAGCTCAAAAGATATAAGTGAAGCACATAGAGTATTCTAATAAATTCCGAATCATGTGTGTCTCTCTCAAAAGGTGTGTACAGCAAGGATGATTGTGGTAAACTAAAAATCAAAGACTCAAATCATACAAGACGCTCCAAGCAAAACACATAGCATGTGGTGAATAAAAATATAGCTCCAAGTAAAGTTACCGATGGACGAAGACGAAAGAGGGGATGCCTTCCGGGGCATCAACAAGCTTTGGCTTTTTGGTGTCCTTAGATACCTTGGGGTGCCATGGGCATCCCCAATCTTAGGCTCTTGCCACTCCTTGTTCCATAATCCATCAAATCTTTACCCAAAACTTGAAAACTTCACAACACAAAACTCAACAGAAAATCTCGTGAGCTCCGTTAGCGAAAGAAAACAAAACACCACTTCAAGGTACTGTATTGAACTCATTCTTTATTTATATTGGTGTTAAAATTACTGTATTCAAACTTCTCTATGGTTTATAAACTATTTTACTAGCCATAGATTCATCAAAATAAGCAAACAACACACGAAAAACAGAATCTGTCAAAACAGAACAGTCTGTAGTAATCTGTAACTAACGCAAACTTCTGGAACTCAAAAAATTCTACCAAAATAGGAAGACCTAAATAATTTGTTTATTGATCTTCTGCAATTGGAATCAGTATTTTATCTCGTTCTGGTGATTTTTAACAATTGTTTTCGTGAACAGAAAGTTTCTGGAATTTTCAGCAAGATCAAATAACTATCATCCAAGAAGATCCTATAGGTTTAACTTGGCACAAACACTAATTAAAACATAAAAAAATCTAACCAGAGGCTAGATCAAATATTTATTCCTAAACAGAATCAAAAATCAAAAAAAAATAAAAAAAAATCGGGTTGCCTCCCAACAAGCGCTATCGTTTAACGCCCCTAACTAGGCATAAAAAGAAGGATAGATCTAGGTATTGCCATCTATAGTAGGCAATTCTTCAATAAGACACCTATAACCCCTAGGAGTTTCTTTCTTTTTATCGATTATCAAACTCCTAGGTACAAAATCATTTGTAGCAAACAGTTTCTTAATGATAGCAAAAAGATTGGGATGAACACTTATTGATATTAAATCCGCAGTTTCCTTACTAGAGGATTCACCCTTATTTTTAGGAACATAAACAAGCTTGGAAATTTTGGTAGGAGGATTTGGAGTGTTTTTAACGGAAGAAAACGCAGACCCCAAGTTGGTGATAATTCCCTCAAGTTTATCGATTCTAGTAGAATCTTGATCTATTCTTTCATTAACTATGGGTTCTTTTTCCTTAAAACTTTTCAGAGTAACTCCCACCTTAGATCCATATTGGGTAATTCGGTTGTGGATCTTTTTATCCAAATTCTCAATCAACTCTACAGTAGCAACTTTATTTTCAATAATTTCAAGCCTTTGCATCACATGTTCCAAAGTTAACATAGTTCCATTAACCAAAAGAGGTGGTGAGCCAAACAAATCTATCATAGCATTATAAGAATCAAAAGTACGGCTACCCAAGAAATTCCCTCCGGTAATGGTATCAAGAATATATCTGTACCAAGGAGTAATGGCTACATAAAAATTGTGGAGAAGAATGGAAGTAGATTGCTTCCTGATAGATCTATTTTGAGCATTGCAAATTCTATACCAAGCGTCTTTTAGATTTTCTCCCTCCCTTTGCTAAAATTTAAGAACTTCATTCTCGGGAGACAACGGAGAAGATAAGGGACTAGCCATAACGACAAGGCAAGCAAGAAAGCGACGAACGGAAAAGAGAGGGCGAATAAAACGGCAAGGGTGAAGTGGGGGAGAGGAAAACGAGAGGCAAATGGCAAATAATATAATGCGAGGGATAAGAGTTTGTGATGGGTACTTGGTATGTCTTGACTTGTGCGTAGACTCCCCGGCAACGGCGCCAGAAATGGATCGTTGTCGGGAAATCAAATCTTGATTTGACTTGGCGCGAACCTCCCCGGCAACGGCGCAAGAAATCCTTCTTGCTACCTCTTGAGCACTGCGTTGGTTTTCCCTTGAAGAGGAAAGGGTGATGAAGTAAAATAGCATAAGTATTTCACTCAGTTTTTGAGAACCAAGGTATCAATCCAGTAGGAGACCACGCTCGAGTCCCACGCACCTACACAAACAAATAAGAACCTCGCAACCAACGCGATAAAGGGGTTGTCAATCCCTTCACGATCACTTACGAGAGTGAGATCTGATAGATATGATAAGATAATATTTTTGGTATTTATATGATAAAGACTAAAAGTAAAGAAAGCAAAATAAACGGCGCCGGAAATAGCTTGTTGACGGGAGATTAATATGATGGAAAATAGACCCGGGGGCCATAGGTTTCACTAGTGGCTTCTCTCAGGAGCATAAGTATTATGGTGGGTAAACGAATTACTGTCGAGCAATTGATAGAATTGAGCATAGTTATGAGCATATCTAGGTATGATCATGTATATAGGCATCACGTCCGCGACAAGTAGACCGAAATGATTCTGCATCTACTACTATTACTCCACACATCGACCGCTATCCAGCATGCATCTAGAGTATTAAGTTCATAAGAACAGAGTAATGCTTTAAGCAAGATGACATGATGTAGAGGGATAAACTCATGCAATATGATATAAACCCCATCTTTTTATCCTCGATGGCAACAATACAATACGTGCCTTGCTGCCCCTGCTGTCACTGGGAAAGGACACCGCAAGATTGAACCCAAAGCTAAGCACTTCTCCCATTGCAAGAAAGATCAATCTAGTAGGCCAAACCAAACTGATAATTCGAAGAGACTTGCAAAGATAACCAATCATACATAAAAGAATTCAGAGGTGATTCAAATATTGTTCATAGATAAACTTGATCATAGACCCACAATTCATCGGATCTCGACAAACACACCGCAAAAGAAGAATACATCGAATAGATCTCCAAGAGAATCGAGGAGAACTTTGTATTGAGATCCAAAGAGAGAGAAGAAGCCATCTAGCTAATAACTATGGACCCGAAGGTCTGAGGTAAACTACTCACACATCATCGGAGAGGCTATGGTGTTGATGTAGAAGCCCTCCGTGATCAATGCCCCCTCCGGCGGAGTGCCGGAAAAGGCCCCAAGATGGGATCTCACGGGTACAGAAGGTTGCGGCGGTGGAAATAGGGTTTTGGCTCCGTATATGATGTTTCCAGGGTATATGGGTATATATAGGAGGAAGAAGTACGTCGGTGGAGCAACGAGGGGCCCACGAGGGTGGAGGGCGCGCCCCATGCCTTGTGCTCTCCTCGTTGATTGCTTTACGTAGACTCCAAGTCCTCTGGATCACGTTTGTTCTGAAAATCATGTTCCCGAAGTTTTCATTCCGTTTGGACTCCGTTTGATATTCCTTTTCTGCGAAACACTGAAATAGGCAAAAAAACAGCAATTTGGGCTGGGCCTCCGGTTAATAGGTTAGTCCCAAAAATAATATAAAAGTGTATAATAAAGCCCATTAAACATCCAAAACAGAATATAATATAGCATGGAACAATAAAAAAATATAGATACGTTGGAGACGTATCAGAGGTTATCGTTGTCCAGAGGCCGGACATAGGTACCTTGGAAGGTGCCTCTAAAGGCGTCTTCCAGGTCTTCCTAGCTACCAATAGAGTTCTCTGGGAGGCTGTTTAGCCAGTGTCGTGCTGGTCCTTTCAGCTTTAAGGGGAGGTATTTGATGGGATGGAGATCGTCACCACGGGCCATGTGGATATGGAGAAGGAAATCTTCGATCCATACCGCGGGATTTGTCGTGCCGTCGTATGATTTGATGTTTATGGGTTTAAACCCTTCTGGGAACTGGTGCTGCATTACCTCATCTGTAAAGCATAAGGGGTGTGCGGCGTCTCTGTATCAGGCAACGTCGCGACGGAGTTCGGATGACATCCGTATGCGGTTTTCGGCCCAGGTGAGTTTATGCCTATCGCGCCAGGCTTGACGGTCGTCTTCTCGAGTTGGGGCGCGCCCCCTTGATCCATAGATTGATATAGCTTTGCCTGCTCTATTTCTCAGGTCTTGTAGGTAGGTCGTAGGTGTATCCTGGAGCCGCTGTCTCTCTGTCCCTACAGCAGGGAGGTGTAGGTTGGTGTTCGGCGTAGGTGGACGCTTTATCTCACCCGCGTTGTGGCCGGTCTGGTTCATCAGCGCGGTCGTGTTTCAACGGTATTGGCTCGAAGGCCTCATCGTCGAATTGTGGTAGTAGCCTTCGCTTCGGATAGCTCTTTGTTGGGTGTTGTAGGCCATATCTTCGGTAGCTAGGACCTGGGTCCATCTGTCGTTGAGCGTATCCTGTTCGGCTTGGAGCCGTTGCTGCTGCTTTTTTAGGCTTCTTGTAGTGGCGACTAGTTGGCGCTTAAAGCGCTCCTGCTCGAGGGGTTCCTCTGGCATGATAAAATCTCCGTTGCTGAGGCTGACATCATCCTCGGAGAGCGGTAGATAGTTGCTATCCTCCGAGTCCTCGTTCCTGACCGGATCGTCAGGGTTAACTTGCCCCTCCTCCACATCATCCTGTTCGGATGTGGGCTCGACGGGGGTTTCGTGGTCTTCGGCATCCTCTGGAGTGTTATCGTCTCCGGTGCCGGTATTACTGTCTTTGCCACAACGTGATTTTGAGCAGCGTCGCTGGCGTCAACGCTTCGGTGGAGCCTCGCAGGTTTGTCCTCAACCGGATCCTTCCTGCCTTCGCCATCATCCTCTTTGGGTGTATCCACCATATACACGTCGTATGTGGAGGTGGCCGTCCAGCGTCCGATAAACGGCGGGTCTTGGCCTTGTTCGTCTCTGGCATCGTCGTCCATGCCGTCGATGTCTTCGGAGGTGTAATCTAGCATGTCGGTTATGTCCTCGACGGTGGCTATGAATTGGGTGGTGGGTGGGACATAAAATTCCCTACTCTCAACCCCTAATCCGGGCTGGGCATAGTTCGGAGGTGATTCCTCTGTAATAGCGAGGGACCGCATTAAGTCTAGAGCCTCGTTTAAGGGCGAGGATTGGGCGGCGAAACGAGAGTCTGTGGGGCTAGCCAGGGCAAAGGCATCCTGGCCACGCTCGCTTGGCGCAGACTTCGAGAGTTCGGAGCTAGAGTCCGGGGGCGAGTCCGGCCTTTCAATGATGGGAGGAACCCAATATGATTCCGAATTTGCCGAAGACACAATTGCCTTCGGATCTACGGTAGTGAGCTTCGCCGCAGAGAGTCCGGCGGGCTCCAAACTCCCATCTTCGGACCTGGCGGTTTGCTCCGGCTCTAAGGCCAGGGCGGTAGTCGGGGCCGCGAACCCCTCGAAGATCAAATCTCCTCGGATATCAGTGACATAATTTAGGTTCCCGAAACTGATCTGATGACCAGGGGCGTAGCTGTCGATCTGTTCGAGGTGGCCAATTGAGTTGGCACGCAGAACGAAGCCGCCGAACACAAAAATTTGGTCGGGGAGGAAAGCTTCCCCGGAAACGGCATCATTGTTGATGATCGAACGAGCCATCGAACCTTCTGTTGATGACACAGTGGAACTCTCAATGAAAGTACCAATGTCAGTGTCAAAACCGGCCGATCTCGGGTAGTGGGTCCCGAACTGTGCGTCTGAGGATCGAAGGAAACAGGAGACAAGGGTGACACGATGTTTACCCAGGTTCGGGCCCTCTTAATGGAGGTAAAACCCTATGTCCTGCTTGATTGTATTTGATGTACAGGGGTTCCAAGAGTCGATCTACCTTGAGATCGTAATAGCTAAACCCTAGATGTCTAGTCTATATGATTTATCTTAGCCTCTATGGACTAAACCCTCCGGTTTATATAGACACCGGAGGGGCCTAGGGTTGTACAGAGTCGGTTTACAGAGAAAGGAAATTATACATCCGGACGCTAGGCTTGCCATCCACGCAGAGGAGAGTCCCATCCGGACACGGGGGAAGGTCTTCTGCCTTGTATCTTCATGGCCCATCAGTCCGGCCCATATCAATTAGGCCGGACACCTGAGGAACCCTTAGTCCAGGACTCCCTCACTCCAAACAACATTTGGTCACCAAATCACATAACTCATATAATACAAAATTGTCATCGAACATTAAGCGTGCTGACCCAACGGGTTCGAGAACTATGTAGACATGACCGAGACACCTCTCCGATCAATAACCAATGGCAGAACCTGGATGCTCATATTGGCTCCTACATATTCTATGAAGATCTTTATCGGTTGAACCGTTATGACAACATACGTTATTCCCTTTGTCTATCGGTATGTTACTTGCCCGAGATTCGATCATCGGTATCTTCATACCTAGTTCAATCTCGTTACCGGCAAGTCTCTTTACTCGTTTCGTAATGCATCATCCCACAACTAACTCATTAGTCACATTGCTTGCAAGGCTTCTTATGATGTGTATTACCGAGAGGGCCCAGAGATACCTCTCCGATACTCGGAGTGACAAATCCTAATCTTGATCTATGCCAACCCAACAAACACCTTCAGAGATACCTGTAGAGCATCTTTATAATCACCCAGTTACATTGTGACATTTGATAGCACACAAGGTATTCCTCCGGTATTCGGGAGTTGCATAATCTCATAGTCAAAGGAAAATGTATATGACATGAAGAAAGCAATAGCAATAAAATTGAACGATCAATATGCTAAGCTAACGGATGGATCTTGTCCATCACATCATTCTCCTAATGATGTGATCCCGTTCATCAAATGACAACACATGTCTATGGTTAGGAAACTTAACCATCTTTGATTAACGAGCTAGTCTAGTAGAGGCTTACTAGGGACACGGTGTTTTGTCTATGTATCCACACATGTATCAAGTTTCCGGTTAATACAATTCTAGCATGAATAATAAACATTTATCATGAATAAGGAAATATAGAATAACAACTTTATTATTGCCTCTAGGGCATATTTCCTTCACCAATAGGGAGGCGCCCCCTTTTCCTCATGGTGAGGGAAGGAGGCCGAATTGGAGGGGGTTTCCCCCTACTTGGCTGGTGCAAGGGAGAAGGTGGTTTCCCTCCTTGTGGTGCCCCCTTCCTCTCCTCCTAACCTATATATACTATAGGCTTTTTCACCTTTTCAATATACAAGTTTTGGAACCTCCTCTAGTTCATCTAGTTCTAATTCTAGTTGGTCCTAGTTGACTAATTAGAGCTAGACCTAGTTCCTCTAATCCTCATAATTAGAAGCCCAGTGTGGTTCTAATGTCCTCCCTCTGAATCTCCGGCGACGATTAGCTCTGGACGGCGAAGCACTGCCGGATAGTGAAGACCGTACGCCTGCAACCAAGTAGAGAGGTCGTGCTTTCGGTCTTCCGTTCGAGGGATCATTCGAGGGAGGTTCACGGGATCGTCATCAATGGTTCGGTGGACTCCAAATACGATCTACACCGACTCGTCTACTTCCCCTGCACTCCGGAATCAGAACTATAGTTGATCCAAACCCTATATGCATCTTCATATTGTTTATGGGTGATCGTAGGGCGGTTTTTTGTTTTATACTACATTTCCCAACAGTTTTTTATAGGACCGAACCAACCGAGCTTGTATTGTGATAGAAAAAACAAATTAGCAGCGAAAAAAGACCCCGCAGCCACGTCTCACCACCTCATTCGGCCCAACTAGCTTCTTTTTAGGTACCCAACAAACTACAAATGAAGCATGCGACATGTTGCCATGTTACTTTCCTTTTAGATTGCATTCCAACTGAGCTAGCCCTTGATTTTTTATATAAGATAAAATGGTACTTTCACATAGAAAGGTTATCTTATCTAAAAAATCAATAATATGTGGAAGTTATTGCACATGTAGATGTGCCCTAGTCATCTATGTAAAGGTCTGTCTTAGGGCAGATCTAGATGTGCCCTAGTTATGGAACATCTGAGTGACCCAATCAAACATAAAAAGAAAAGACAAAGGGACAAGAAAATACCCATGCGAATCTCCACATAAAATCAATGACATAGGATTTATATATGTATAATACTTAGGCAACATCTAGTTCCACCTCGCTCCCATGTACCCAAACCGACCAATTTAAATAGGAATGCGAGTTAAAATCAATAAGTCTCCTGAAGGATAAATAGAAAGAGGGTGAGGGGTGTATCCTCCTAATCCCTATGGAGGATGATGCACCATTGTTTGGTTATATGAATGGGCACGAAGGATCAATGAAAATATGAATGCAGACCCCCATTAAAAAGATACATGAACAAGAAGGATGAATGAAACTACGGACGCGAACCCCATCAGAAAACGCATGATCAAGAAGGATCAATGAAAATATGGATGCATGGAAAATACGGCTAAGTGACTCCCGACATAATGATCTGCGCAGATAATATAGATGCGGCTAAGTGGACCTCGGCAAAAGGTGCGTCAATCAAATCTTAGGTATCAATGAAAATATGGCTAAGGCCCTTCCCAGTGCTCCACGGTGGAGAGGTCCTAAGCATGCCACATAAGCAAAAAAATGACATGGCATAACATTTAAGAAGGGGAGAGCGCACTTTGGTGACCCAAGAAGAACCAATGCCAAGCGCGAGAACCTAGTCAAACCACTTAAATGAAACAACTTGACCAATGCATGAAAGACTTTAGGTGTTAACTCATTAAATAAAGTGTGCTTATCAACAACCAGTTAATTACCTACACATTGGGGAGTTGAGTTGCTAAGGTATTTAATGCACTTAGCACCTGATCTAAGCACCTTTGCATTGGAAGAGGTCTAAGTGACCCCTGCCTAAGGCTGGTTGTAATGGGGAGTATCATATACTAGTATCATGCATATGATACTAGTGTATGATACTACTTTCGTAATGCATAGTATCATAGGTTAGTATCTTAGGTTGCCTTATTAATTGTCATGCATGACACAAAGTAGTACATCATTTAATATGATACGGTATCATAATATGATACTACATCCTCTCTTTTCTCATTTAATTGTGTGCCACATTATCCAAAAAGTCCAGTTGGCATGCATGATACCGCTTATGATACTCCCATTACGACCAGCCTAATGATATGCATAGAAAACATGAACACAACTAAGTGGACCCTGACAAAAAAGCCTGGTGATCAGTGCGGAAAATACGGACACAACTAAGTGGACCCTGGCCTAAGAATAACCAATAGATGAAGAATATCATAAGCGTTGATGACTTGCGTGGAAACTATGGACTGTCTAAATGGACACTTGTCCTCTGGCCTCATAAGACCCCTTCCAATGCAAAGGTGCTCAGATGAGGTGCTAAGTGCATTAAATACCTTAGCAACTCAACTCCACAATGCATAGGTGCTTAACTTGTTGTTGCTAAGCACACATTATTTAATGAGTTAGCACCTAAATTCTTTCATGCATTGGTCAAGTTGTTTCATTGGTTTGCATAGGTTCTCGCGCTTGGCACTGGTTCTTCCGAGATCACCAAAGTGCTATCTTCCCTCCTTAAATGTTGTGCCATGTCATTTATTCGCTTATTTGGCATGCTTAGCACATGTCCACCGTGGAGCATTTGGAAGGGCCTAATGCCAAAATAAGGGAGCATAACGTAAGAGTCGATGTGGTTGATATAAATTTCTTATATATAGGTTCTTTTTCGTGTGTGGGACAATTAGCAACCTTGGCCTACGCGTATTTCACCGGGCAGGACAATTAGCACTTTCTTTGTACTGAAACACAACTGTGGTTGCACATACAACAAGAGACATAACATAAGAGTCAATGTGGTTGACATAACTTTCTTCTAGACTTTTTTCATGTGCGGGACAATTATCGACCTTGACTTGCGTGTATTTCGTGGTGAACCACAACTGCTCTTGCACATACAATTTCCACTAACTTTGGGTATACGTCAGATTTCTCTCCCGTTTCAACACACGTGCATATGTGCTAGTACCCCATCATGTGCGATTCAACAAAACGTACAGGGGCCGCTCATAAATTAAAGCAAGCATTAATGATTGGAAGTTCCCTATTATTAGAGATGATCCTACAATTAGGGCAGAGTTACTAAAAACAAGAGCCTATTTTCTTGGGCAAAAAAATAAAAAAAGATACATCATGGAGGTGTCAATAACAAAACTAAATTAAATATTAAAGGAGAGGAGGAGAAACACCATTATAATTTCTAGAGCACACGAAAGTACTCCAAAGTAGCATTGTGCATTAATAGAAAGTTTTCATGTGCATCATATTTCATACACTAGTGGGGACTTTACATTATAGAATTTGGTTTGTATATTCCAAAGATGAGCTTCCTCAGATGCTCTAGGTCTTACTGAGCAAGCAACTTAGATGCACTTCCCACTAGTCCATACAAGGGCTTTCATAAATTCATAACTCTAGTCCATATGTTGCATGACAATACCTACTCTTTGCATTAATATCAATTATAAGACATTTCAATTGTCTAATGATCAGTTGCATTGATGCAAAAACTTCTTCAATTTAACTTCTCATAAAACCATCATTATTCTCTTTTCCCCTATGAGCGTTGGAGTTACCCTCAAAAAGAGGGGGGAAAGGTTCCTTAGTACTCGCTCAGTTTTTTTACTTCGCATACAAAATTTGTCTGAAGTCCAACTTCACAAAATTTGACATGTTTGTTGGGAATCGTAGCATAATTTTAAAATTTTCCTACGCTCACCAAGATGCATCTATGGAGTATACTAGCAACGAGGGGAAAGGAGTGCATCTACATACCCTTGTAGATCGCGAGCGGAAGCGTTCCAATGAACGTGGATGACGGAGTCGTACTCGCCGTGATCCAAATCACCGATGACCGAGTGCCGAACGGACGACACCTCCGCGTTCAACACACGTACGGTGCAGCGACGTCTCCTCCTTCTTGATCCAGCAAGGGGGAAGGAGAGGTTGATGGAGATCCAGCAGCACGACGGCGTGGTGGTGGATGTAGCGGGATGCCGGCAGGGCTTCGCCGAGCTTCTACGAGAGAGAGAGAGAGGTGTAGCAGGGGAGGAGGGAGGCGCCCAAGGCTGAGATGTTGCTTCCCTCCCTCCCCCCCCCCTTTTATATAGGCCCCCTTGGGAGGGGGGGGCGGCCAAACCCATCTAGGGTGGGGGGCGGCGGCCAGGGGGGTGCCTTGCCCCCCAAGGCAAGTGGGAAGCCCCCACCCTAGGGTTCCCAACCCTAGGCGCATGGGGGGAGGCCCATGGGGGGGCACCCAGCCCACTAGGGGCTGGTTCCCTTCCCACTTCAGCCCACGGGGCCCTCCGGGATAGGTGGCCCCACCCGGTGGACCCCCGGGACCCTTCCGGTGGTCCCGGTACAATACCGGTAACCCCCCAAACTTTCCCGGTGGCCGAAACTTGACTTCCTATATATAATTCTTCACCTCCGGACCATTCCGGAACTCCTCGTGACGTCCGGGATCTCATCCGGGACTCCGAACAACTTTCTGGTTTCCGCATACACATATCTCTACAACCCTAGCGTCACCGAACCTTAAGTGTGTAGACCCTACGGGTTCGGGAGACATGCAGACACGACCGAGACGCCTCTCCGGTCAATAACCAACAGCGGGATCTGGATACCCATGTTGGCTCCCACATGTTCCACGATGATCTCATCGGATGAACCACGATGTCGAGGATTCAATCAATCCCGTATGCAATCCCCTTTGTCAATCGGTATGTTACTTGCCCGAGATTCGATCGTCGGTATCCCAATACCTTGTTCAATCTCGTTACCGGCAAGTCTCTTTACTCGTACCGCAATGCATGATCCCGTGACTAACGCCTTAGTCACATAGAGCTCATTATGATGATGCATTACCGAGTGGGCCCAGAGATACCTCTCCGTCACACGGAGTGACAAATCCCAGTCTCGATCCGTGCCAACCCAACAGACACTTTCGGAGATACCCGTAGTGCACCTTTATAGTCACCCAGTTACGTTGTGACGTTTGGCACACCCAAAGCACTCCTACGGCATCCGGGAGTTGCACGATCTCATGGTCTAAGGAAAAGATACTTGACATTCGAAAAGCTCTAGCAAACGAAACTACACGATCTTTTATGCTATGCTTAGGATTGGGTCTTGTCCATCACATCATTCTCCTAATGATGTGATCCCGTTATCAATGACATCCAATGTCCATAGTCAGGAAACCATGACTATCTGTTGATCAACGAGCTAGTCTACTAGAGGCTTACTAGGGACACGTTGTGGTCTATGTATTCACACATGTATTACGATTTCCGGACAATACAATTAGAGCATGAACAATAGACAATTACCATGAACAAAGAAATATAATAATAACCATTTATTATTGCCTCTAGGGCATATTTCCAACAATGTTTATATGAAAATTATCAGCATTCGCAATACCATACAATCATTAAATGCATCATGAAATTAATTTTCATGTGTACAACTTTATTATTGTAGATGCTGATATTTCTAGTATAAATTTGGTAAAACTTTAGAAAGTTTGACAAATCTTATATGCAGAGTAAAAAGAAACAGAGGAATGCAGCGTTTCGATGGCCAGGCTCATCTGCATCCCGTCAGAAAAAATCATAGAAAATTCATAACAATTCAAAAAATGCATTGTTCTGATCCTATTTGTCTTTTTTGACAAGAGCTGCTCATATGTCCAAATGATTTGAAAATTGGAGCGGACCTCACGCGTCAAATTATCTACCATGCAAAAAATAGAATTCGTTGAATTTTTCTAGTATTTGTTTTGATTGTTTTCTTCATCGTGGGTGCAGATGAGCCTGGGCTCAGAAGTGGATTATCGGAAACAGAGGGAGTACTCCAGGTGTAAAGAGAGAAGTAGAGCACAATTTTCGCAAGCGTTGATAGTCTTAGTGTGTTTTTCCATCACTTCACCGAGCTTCCGACGGAAAATGAGCAACATCGGTTTTTAAATAGGGAGAATAAAGGGACGCGACTATTCTGCACTCAAGCTCAAATGAGCCCGAGTATGAACAGTGAAATTATTGTAAATAGCAAAAATATTAAAGAAATCGGATCTTTTTTGTGGTGAAAGATGCTCATGTACCCGGGGTCAATTTTTGGTGAAGTTTGGACATTCAAGGAGCTCGTGGCAAAGAAAACAAATTTTGGGTGCCCGAGAAACTTTTCAAAACAACACTATCCATACCTGATTTTGTATTTTTTTCCAATGAGCTCATCGAATGTTCGAAAACCATGAAATTTTGCACGAACATCACACACTTGAGCATCTAGCACAAAAAAATCATTTTTTTTATTTTTCTGGTATTTTTTACTGTTCGCCGAGTGTAGATGAGCCCGCGCACTAAATTGAATTTTCAGAAATAAAGGAACAATCTCATTGAATAAATGAGAAAGATAGGGAAATAAATGGCTCACTAACCGACCAAAGATATACCACAACGCGCATGTGCTTCAACAAAAAGTATGAATACCAATCATAAAATAAGGAATTAACGACCGGAAGTTCTCTATTATCGGAGATGATCCACTAATTAGGGTTGGATTACTAAAACAGGAGCATGTTTTCTCGGCCAAAAGGAAAAAAAATGCATCATGAATGTGTCGATACAAGAGGAAAAATAAAAATAAAATATTAAAAGGATAGGATGAGAGAAGGAGCAACGGCATTATCATTTCTAAAGTACACGGAAGTGCTCTAAAGTAGCACTCTGCATTAATAGAGAGTTTTTATGTGCATCATCTTTAATACACTAGTGGGGACTTGATGCTATAGAACATGACTTGTGTATTCCAAGGATGATCTACCTCGCATGCTCTAGGTCTTCGTGAGCAAACAAATAGGATGCACACCTTGCTAGTTCAAAGAAGAGTTGTCATACATTCATAGATCTAGTACATATATGTTGCATGATAATCCTACTCATTGTATTAACATCGATTATAAGGTATTTCCATTTCCTAATGATCAGTTGTGTTGATGCAATACTTTCTTCATTTCTGACCCCTCATAACACCATAATTATTTCTGTTTCCCGTTTCCCCTTTTTAAGCGCAAGAGCGAAGAACCTAATATGAAGTTCCCTAGTACTCTTTCAGTAAAAAAGGGAAAATAAAGGGGCTTCCTCGTACTCCACCCAAGAAAAGTAGAGCACAATTTGCGCAAACATTTAGGATCTCACTGTTTTTGTCCATCACTTTACTTAGCTTCCCACGAAAAATAAGTAACATTGGGGAAAATAAAGGAACAATCTTCCTCGAATAAATGAGAAAGATACACAGGTACAGCGAGGTGCTATACAAACGGTTTTTAACCCCTTTCCGTGATGGCATTTGGAACCGTCGCCAAGTGAGTGTGGGCGATAGGGGGGTCCTTCCCACACGACCCAGAAACCGTCGGGGATATGCCCTCCTGGCACACAGGCTCGGCAAAATGAGGTCGTGTGCGACCGACGAGTGATCAAATACGGTTATACGTACAGTAGTGCTAAAAAAATACAATTATATAGGCGAAATCGTTTCCGGTCGTAAGTACTTCCCACACAGTCAGTCCCTGCTAAACGTTTCCGTTCGTATATACATCCCACACAGTCGCTCTAAGGAAAACGTTTCCGTTCGCAGGTACATCACACACAATATTAACAATTTTATCGTTTGCGTTATTGAATTCATCACACACGGTGCGTAGAAGAAACTGTGTGGCAAAGGCTGTCCATCAGACACAGTTTTTATGTGGTAAACGTTTGCGCAAGGTGGCCTAACGCAAACAGTTTTCAAGAGAAGGTGGTGTGTGATTGTTCATTGATCCAACACGGTTTATTCCTAGAAACTGTGTGCGTTCCCTGAGGTCATCTCCTACGGTATTTTCTCAATAACCGTTTGCAATAGCAAAACCCAATTAGCAGGATAATTGCCCTATTGTTAATAATCCATTTATTAATCTAATTGACATTCATATTAAGCATATAATATATTTCATTTCCATATTAAGGAAGTAGGATTTCATAATTGAAATACATCAGAGTACAACATGATATAGCTTCAGCACTCAGCTACCCCATTACACAACTGCACCAGCACCAAGTTTCACATGCAACATGTAGAACCTTTCAAAATTAGCATCATAGACGGTACATAGACAGATGCATCTCATCTGGAAAACTGCTGAAACGGCAGGCGGATATTGAGCCTTCATTCATGTTGAAGGTCTTTGCAACTTTAGGCCAGTGCATGTGGATGATTGACCGTCTGTCCTTCGTCCTCTTCAGGAACTCAATATTGAACCGTGGGTGTTGTATGCAAACCTTCCTCGCCTCCTGACCATAGAGGTGGTTTGAGAGGTAATCATCAGTGAACTGCTTTGGAAAGGCCTAAAAACAAGGATCTGCATAAATATCTTCTCTATATTGGAAATGGGCAAAGGAATAAAAAGGTCAAGGTATAATAGTTAGCACCATCTTGTAGTGAACTGATGTCTTCTTCATTGTGCAGACAAAGATCTTGTTGTTTTTTGTCGCTAATTTCTGTATCCTAACAATCTTTCTGAGTTTCTTGACTTGATTGATATTCATGGACAACTCATTTCCCCATATGCAAAAAGGGTCGAACAGTGGGTCAAAACCTATGGCAGCAGGACCTACATGTGCAAGACCAAACTGTTTAAAACCTAAATATTAGAATGGTTCCAGCAATTGCACAATAATGTGCTATTAGACAACGGACCATGCACGTGCTAACCTCGATTGTAAACCGCAGTGCTTCCCGTTGTTTCCCTGCAACACATATAAGGTAGTTAGTCATCAGGTTAAGTAAGGGTTTGCATGCTATCAGTAAAATATGTTGATAAAAATAAGCACATTGCATATTCATCAGATTAATTCAAGCCACATGGAAAAACCCATTTATCCAAACTAAACGTGATTAAGAACTAGGAAATATGGCACTTGTATATGTTTCTCATGTATTAAGTGCAGCCAAATTCAATTTATTCCTCACATGCACAACAATACAAAATTCTACCCACGACAATTGGACATCACATTGCAGAAATGAACCAAGCAGTTAACTAAACACCACAACAAAATGAATCAAACATTAACTGAGCACCACATTGCACAGTATAACATACTCCTAATAGAAGATCAGACAGTTAACCAAACCAAGCATGCTTAACAACTTGGAAATATAGCAATTGTATTTGTTTCTCATGTATTTACTACAGCCAAATTCAATTTATTCCTCACATGGTATACAATAACAGAATGCACCCACAACAATTGAACATCGCATTGCAGAATTGAACCAAACAGTTAACTAAACACCACGACAGATGAACCAAACATTAACTGAGCACCACATTGCACAATATAACACACTCCTAATAGAATATCAGACAGTTAACCAAACCAAGCATGCTTAACAACTTGGAAATATGGCAATTGTATTTGTTTCTCATGTATTTAGTATAGCCAAATTCGATTTACTTCTCACATGGTATACAACAACAGAATGCACCCACAACTATTGAACATCGCATTGCAGAATTGAACCAAATTGTTAACTAAACACCACAACACAAATGAACCAAAAGTTAACTGAGCACCACATTGCACAATGTATAACCAAACCAAACATGCTTGACAACTTGAAAATATAGCAATTGTATTCGTTTCTCATGTATTTCGTAAAGATAAATTCGATTTATTTCTCACATGGAAGACAATACAAAATTGCATCCTGAAGAATTGAACATCACATTTGCAGAATTGAACCAAACAGTTAACTGAAGATGACAACTAATTAACCAAACAGTTAATAAGTGAGCACCACACTGCATGACATATAGAACATATACACTAGAGCAACAGATTTTGCACGGTAAAATTAGAAGCACAATTCACTATAATTTGTTAAGGAAAGGCAGGAGCAGCACACGCAATGGGTAAACCGAGCATGCTTAACCGGCGTAGCTAGCAAATGACAAGGTGCTCCTCAAAGATCTAGGGGTCAGCACGAATGGCAGCCATCGCGACCTCATCCGCGCGTGCGGCCGCGATTTGCTTCTTCGGTGCCAAATGCTCCTTGAGCTCCTGGCTATACTGTGTGCACCATGGCTTAGGGCGGCGCTTATTTGGTGGAGGGGTCGGTGATTTGGGTGGAAGGTGGGTATGTGGGATGTGGAAGGAGGAGGAGGATGGGGGTCGGGTGTGGATTACCTGCCTGGATAGACGAGGCCGGGCAGCGTGAAGGAGGGTCGCCGGCGAGGAAGCGGCGCTGCAAGCAAGGAGTGAAGGTTTCAACTTGGAAAGGAAGGTGGAATCGGGGGAAATGTGGCTTTTGGTAAGGGGGGCGGGGAGGTAGTGTTTCCGCGGAAGCCGAAAATTTTGAATCGGTTCAGCGAAAAAACTGGCGCGCAAAGTGTCATCAGACATGGTCCCTTATTCAGAACTGCGTACGATGTGTGAACATCACAAACGATTCAGATAGCTTAACCCGTGTGTGATGAGTTTGAACGTCAAAAATTTTGGTTCCAATTTCCCTGGTTACAGTGGTCATCCACGTCATTGCATAATTTGGGTACACAGCACACCCACACTTCTTAATCGAGCAAGTTCAGCAATTAAACAGAGCTAGCTGGCCTAAACATTACTCTAACAAATTAAAGACCGGCGCTCTTAATTAAACAAAACAAAGAGTACTACTACGGCTGGTGCTCGTCGATCCGTCGCCTCCTCCATGTCCAGCTCGCACCCGACGGTCTCCTCGGGAAGGGGCTCCATGGCATCCATCGCACCATATTCGGCAAGCATCTCGCCATCCGCGTCTGCCATCTCTATGGAAAAGGCCGCCACGAGCTGGGCATGGGCGGCCGCGATCTGGGCTTGGACGGGCTCTGTCGTCGCAAGGTATGCGGTGGAGGAACGGACGGCTACTCGAACGCTCTCGCTGATTGCCAACTCTTCAGCCGTGGTTTGCCGACCGTTGTCGGAGAAGCTTCATTCGATTTGTGTGGTGACCGCCACGAGCTGGGCATGGGCGGCCTCGACATGGTCGTGGGTGGCCTCCATCAGGGCTAAGGCCGCCGCTGCAGAATGGACAGTTGTTGTGTCACTCTCGCCAGTTGCTATCCCCGAGGCAAATGTTGCTGCCACCACCTGAGAAGCAACAACGGCCGTTTGGGCTGCCTTGGCCGCCCAGTCGCAGATTGCGGTCGCACTCATGCACCTTGTTAGCACGCGCATGGCGGCTGCGGCCGCGCTCTCGTCGGAGTGGGCCGCCGAAGTCACCGGCGACGATTGAACAGTGAAATGTTATTTGGGGAGCGAGCTAGTGTGCTTGACACGCCGGTTGTGGACTGTAGCCGACGCACCTTCTCGCATAAACCATAGGCATACTATACACCGACGGTGCTCCAGGATATTTTGTACTGCATCTCACACGGTTGGTGATAATGAACTGTGTGGGATCTACTAGATTTTTCATCTTGATTTGAATTACATAATGGGGTCACAGCGGCAATGGACGGTGTTTGAATTGCTAGACCTTTTATCTGCGGTGAAAACATGCAACTATATGTGTGTCGTAAAAAAACTGGAATTATTCAGGGTTTGTTTGGAAATTTTATACATTAAATTGGTTTTCTAGCCATTTCAGGTGCACAATTCAAAATTAAAGCACATGCACATGCTCCGGTGCACCAACATGGGTTGTAAAATCATATATGTGTCCATGGGTTTATGCTTATGTCCCATGCAAGAAGTGGGGATGAATTTCGAACACCACGGCATCGTGGCTCTCCGGCAAATGTTGAGGTACTTGCTTTTGTAATTCTAGTAAATCCAAAACCCGTATGAAATTCATGAACCTTGGCATGCTATCATGGAATGGCATCAACATGCTGGGGTAAAAAATATTGTCCCATTTGGAGCAGGTTGTGGTATAAGCTTCTCACAAACCAGAGTTTCTCACAAGAAGCCTCATGGTTCCGTTAGGGAAACGTGTCACCTTTGTGGACAAAACGATATTCGTTGCCTCTTCTTCCTTTCAATTTTTTCCTGGCGTCAACATAGAAAAACAGGGTGCGTGCCACCTTGGGGGACGAAACGATATCTATTGCCTCTTCTTACTTTCAAAATGTTTCTCGTGTCAACATAGAACAACACGAGTGTTGTGTCAATTTTGGGATTTTTTGGGGTTCGCTTGGACATTTTTATACATTAACTGAGTTTTCTATGCATTCATGTGCATAATTTAAATTTGAACTACAGGCACATGCTATAATGCATATAAATTAGTTTAAAATTCAAATCTGTATCCTTGGTTGCATGCTTATGTCCCATGCAAGAAATGGGAATGAATGTCGAACACCCTGCCACCGTCACTCGGCCGCAAACATGAGATGCGTGGTTTTTAAATTCTAGTAAATCCAAAGCTCATCTGAAATTCATGAAACTTGGTATGCTACCATGGAGCGGCATCAACATGCCGTGGTAAAAAATTTGTCCCATTTGGGGCAGGTTTGGGTATAAGTTTCTCACAAACTAGAGCTTCTCACAACAAGCTTGTTGGTTTCGGTAGGGAACGTGCCACCTTTGGGGACGAAACGATATCCGCTGCCTCTTATCTTTCAAAAAAATTCTAGTGTCAACATAGAACAACAGGAGTGTTGTGTTAAAATTTGGAATTTTTCGGGGTTTGTTTGGACATTTTTATAATTAGCTGGGTTTTCTAGGAATTTTATATGCATAATTCAAATTTGAACTACATGCACATGCTCCAGTGCATATAAATTGGTTGAAAATCAAATATTTGTCCTTGGGTGCATGCTTAGGTCCCATGCAAGAAATGGGAATGAATTTCAAACACTAGGGCACTGTTGATTGCCGGCAACGTTGAGATACTTTGTTTTTAAATTCTAGCAAATCCAAAACTCGTCTAAAATTCATGAAACTTGGCATGCTATCATGGAATGGCACCCGACATGTTGTGGTATTTTTCGTGTCCATTTTGAGAGAAGGCGCAGTCGAATAACAACCAACAAAGGCATTTTGAAACAAATAGCTGCCACTCTAACATCGCAAATGTTTGTATAATTCAAATCGTGTGTGTTATGTTAACCATTCACGTGACGCCACGTGTCTGCATTTTAATGGCTATAGGAGGTGCCGTGCGGACCACTGCTTGACTAATGGGAGGCGTGCGAGCGCAGTCCGGTGCGCAGGCTGACCGAGAGGCGTGCAAGCTGTCCTCCAATGCGCAGGCTCACCGGGAAACGTGCAAGCTGTACGCTGTGCAGGCTCACTGGGAAGCGAGCCCTTTGACTTCCATGACCGCCCGCCTTCCTCTCCATTAATGACGCCCGAGCCGCTGCTTAATACGGGCAGCCTTACTGTTCGCCTCCCATTCCCCTCCCTCCCGCAGACCTCTACCAACGCCATGGCGCAGAAGGATCATCTGCCACTAGTCTTCAAGTTTGGTGAAGTCGACTCCGAGCCGGAGGAGAGAGAAAATAAGGAGGAATGGGGCCTCATGGACATGGCCCAGAACGAGCTGGCCGCTGCGGTTGCTGCCCCCGCTCCTGTCCCAGCTCCCATCCCCGCGCCCGTGCCAGTGACCATCCCCGTAGCATTAACGGGCTGGTCGCCGAGCACTATCGCAGAGCTGGAAGCCGCGGGCGTCAGCGAGGTCTCCGCGCGCCCGTGCCCGTTCCCGTGCGCACCCCTCCACCCACCGCAGCGTCGGTCCCCGTTCGTTTGGCTGCACCGCCGCGCCCGTGCCCGTGTGTGCGCCCCCCTCAGCGGTATGGGACGCCGCCGTCGACCGCTACCTCTCAGCGCCGCCAGCTGCCATCCTCTCGCGCCCCGCCCGTTGATCGTGCGACGACATGATGTTTGATTTACAAGTGAAGAACATTATGTGCTGCATTGAAGATTTCAACAACAGCATCCCGAAGGACGACAACGACGGCGCGGCACGCCGCCTCCGCCGTCGCCGGAAATAGTTTTTTTTCTTGGGTTTAATACTGTATCTTGATCATATGAATATAAATTCGCAGTATGACTGAATGAAAGATATGGTTTGAGCAAACTTGCGTTTTTCTCTCTTAATATACAGACTTGTGAAACGGTTTTCTTTTAAAAAAAAGTCAATGGTTTTTAAATATAAAACACTCATCGCAAACGTTTTAGTTAGAACACCCGTATGCAAACCGACAGCTTCCCCGGGAAGCCAAGGGAAAATGTGCCGAGCAGGATTTTTGCAACTCTTGATCGCAAACGTTTTAGATAGAACACCCGTATGTAAAGTGAGAGCAGGATTTGTGCATATCTTCAACGCAAACGGTTCTTTTGGATGACCCGTGTGCAACCACTTACAAACAACTTGGTAAGATTTGCATATGTCATATTGGGTATGTTGCCATTTGTCAAACTGGAAAGATTGACATTTGTTGATCTAGTAACATTGCAATTTGTCAACTTTGTAACACTACGATTTGTCAAAATATGAAGCTAAAAAACACTAGCAATATCTAATTTTTTCAACTAAAATTCAGTAATTAAGCATAGATTTCATTCATAGATTAAGCAGTCATTCTTTATACAAACAGTTCAACTCGACAGCTGAACCGACCAAATTTTTCACCAATTGTTGCCAACCACGTACTGAAATAGCTAGTTCTACTTTATATACTAGCTAATTTTAAGTACGTTGTATAGTTCCACCACATCTATAGTCAGATGAACTGAACAAAATAGTCCCTAAATACTACTACTACGGAGGGCCTTTGTACTACTTTCGGTAGCCTCTCCTCTGTCGAGCGCGCTCAATAAGAGGTAGAGGAGGAGGAGCCTACCGACGAGCTGGACAACGACAATACGGTGCCTGCCGCTGCTGCACCTTCAGCGACGCTCACCTCGAAGGACCTCCGCCGCTCCAGACGACCCCTCTCGAAGCGGTTGTTCTCCTCGTAGATCTCCTGATTCCTCGCCTCTGAGGCGGCGTGTGCCACGGCCATGGCGGCGGTAAGGCTCTTTGCGTGCTTGACGAGGCGCTCCTCCTCCTCCCGTAGGAACTCGGTGTAGCGCGCAAGGTCGCTGACGCACGTCCGGGCATCCACCTCCGCCTCCCGCCTTCGGGCGGCGGTGGCGGAGCGGGTGATGACCCCGGCGGTCGACGATGGGCTGGCGGCCACGGCGGCCGACGATGGGGTGGCGGACACGACCACCACCTCCCGCCTTCGGGCCACGGTGGCGGAGCGGGTGATGGCAACGGTGGCCGGCAGTGGGGTGGCGGCCACGACGGCCACCTCCCGCCTTCGGGTTGCGGCGGCGGAGCGGGCGATGGCCCCGGCTTTCGACGGCGCTGTGGCGGCAACGGCGGCCGACAACAGTTGCTGACGGGCAGCGGCGGCGGAGCGTGTGGTGGGTGTTCCGCGCACACCCAATAGGGACGCCAGGCACTACACTACGCCGGGGACTGCGCCGCCGCTGCGGTGTAGCCTCCCAGCTGGAGCTGTCCTCTGATGACAGTAGAGTGGCTGAGCGACGACGACGGATCGGTGCCATTGGCGATTGTGGGAGAAGCAGACGAGATAAGCTACAGGGAGGGAGGGGGAAATGCGACGCAGGACTCACCGGTCGTGAGGGTTTATATAGCAGGCCGGTAAGCATTGGGATTTTGGGGGATTTCACCGAGTCGGGCGGGAAGCTTGCGCGGGAACCTACGAGGTTGCGAGGGAACGGGCTCACCGACGATTCATTGGTGCCACCGTTTGGCCAAAAGAATGCCCCCGCGTGCTGCGCAAGCTTGCACTATAAGCCATCTGCGGCAGCGGGGTGACAAGGCGTGCGAGAGGAGGACGAAAGGCCACGTACACATACGGTTAATAAAAAATGCTTGCGATTTAGTTACCTACTATACCCCCGTCCTGGTTTATAAGTAGGATTTAACTAATAAAATACGAATGCATGTCGCCAAAGATTATATAGTTGGATTCGTATTTGAACATAGTTTCCAATTATATAATTTTTATAACATGCATTAACATTTTGTTGGTTAAATTTGAGGGCAAAGTATGTCACAGAATATAAAGGGGACTATAGACCAAGACGGAGGTAGTAGCACACGGCCGCTCTCTACGCAGCGACGCAACTGTCGGCCGGCTTGTAGGCAACCATTTCCTGCGTGTTCAACTGCTCTATGTGTGTGATTGCTTGCGGTTGAGGCGGCCGCGGCGCGCTCTGCTCTCGCGTCCCTCCGGGTGCTCTGCCCTCGTCCCTCCACGTGCGCTGCCAGTGTTTGGGGCCGGCGCACGATCACGCATGTTCGTGTGCATGCGGTTGCGCCGTGCGCGGCGCGACAATGCAGTTACCCGCTGCAAAAACTGCCATGCGGACACGCCGAGAATCCAGGCCGCCCGGCCCCCATTTATTCCTGCGGCCATTTACCTTCATCTCTCGAGTCACACGACATAATAAGCACACCCACGACGACACATACAGAGAGGACATCTAGCGGTTCCAAGTGGTCGGCTTCGACCTCGAGTACACCATCGGTCGTGCCGGGCACGATCAGAAGGTTGTCGTCGCCCAGTTGTGTGTGCGACATGACGTCCTCATCTACCACTACCACCTGGCCACAAGGCCTTGCGAGCGTTTCTCCAGGTTTATCAACAGTTTCGACTACAATCTTGCTATGGTGGACACCACCAACGATCTAAAAGCGCTCAAGGTTTCGGGCTTGAAATGTTAGAATCTTGTCAACATCCAGGACCACTACAAGGTCTGGGGCAGCGACAACAACAAAAAGAACTCCCTGGTTGACCTCGCCTCGGCCATCATCGACTCGTACTACATAAAGATGAAGGTTGAGAGCAAGAAGGACAAGAACGCCTGGCACAGTGTCTGGCATGAGAGACTGGATGAACAACACGTCACGTACGCGGTCAAGGACGCGTACACAAGCTACGAGATGTACAAGCGGATCTTTGACATGAGGGAGCATACGAGGGATCGAGCCACATAGCAGTGGCGGGAGCATCACAAGAAGTAGATGAATAGATGATCATTTCTCCTAATTTAGAATGCATACAATTGTTTATTGAGGTGTGTGTGAATTATTTGTATAGTCACTTATGTAATTCTTCTGTAGACAGAGCAAATCACACGACTTATTAGCAGCAATCGTCTATGTTATTATTTGTCTTCACACGCATTTCTTATTACGGACCTGTCTGGCTGCCCGTTTCTGTTGTTCTGCATCATCGCAAACAGTTTTTCTGACTTAACCGTTTGCCACTCATCGTACACGTAATTCCAATATGAACCGTGTTTGATGTCACCGCCGTCGCAAACGTTTTGCATCTTTTTTTACGGTTTTATTACATCACCGTCTGTGATTGATGCATCGCACACAGTTTCGTCGAAGGGTCTCTGATTCGACTGTCGCGTTTGGACTATCCTGCAGTAGTGATAGTCTCTCTGGTCCTTTTCACTACTCCGCATATAAGATTTGTCTGAAATCAAGCTTCCATAAAGTTTGACCAACTTTATAAAAAATACATCAACATTCACAACATGAAATCACTATTATTAGATGCATCCCGGATTTAATTTTCATATTTGTCTAACTTTGGTGTTGTAGATGTTGATATTTTTGCATATAAATATGGTTAAACTTTACGACTTTAAAAAAATCTTATATGCACAGTAAAAAAAGACCGGAGGGAGTAGGCAAATAAATGGATCACCAATTGACCAAAGATATACTACCGCACCTTAAAAAAGAAAGATATACTAGCGCAGCGCGCGCGAGCGGTTCAACAGAAAGTACGGATGCCGATCATGCATTAACGACCGGAAGTTCCCTATTATCGGAGATGACCCTATAATTAGGGCAGAGCTACTAAAAACAGGAGCATGTTTTATGGGGCAAAAAAGGAGTATATACGGCAAAACTCTTAAAACACCCTATTTTTGACTGAAAAATCGGTCATTTACGAAACCTAACGACCGACGACCGACCGCCACGATTTTTCAGCAGATAATCTCATCTTTTTTCCCATTAATTCGGGATCAGATCCTACAATCACGCCCAGCAATGTTCAGTCAGCGATCACCACGAACGCACCACGAACGCTGGCACTGACCACGATCCTGCCCTCTCCCTGGCACGTGGTGGCGTGGGGAGAGGCGCTTGTGCCGAGGAGGGGAGGGCTGGAATTGGAAGCTACAAAGACGCTCCGGTCGACCTACGTTACGGACGCGGGATATGATGGACCGGTGATGTTGCGGATTCCGCGGGCGCGCGCGCGCGGTGGAAGGCCTTCCCTTCCCACCACCAACGATCTGACTGGATCGGCCGTGGCTCGCCGATCGATCGCGATCGCGCTATATTGGCGTAGCGCGGAAGCGGCATTGGCTCCCACCCCGGTCTCGTACGATGATAACATGGGATGGGCGAGGCGGCTGCCGCTTCTCCTCGTCCCACTCCCGCTCCCGCATGGAGGAGGAGGCGCGTCGGGAATCTCCCGCTATAAGTACCGAGGGCACCCACCCCCGCCCACGCGCGCGCGGCTCCCTCAACCAGACGAGACGCCCCAAGACCCCCGGACGCGACGCCCCTCCTCGATCGATCGCCAGGTGAGCTCTCTCGTTCCGAGGCGGTTGTTGCGCTGCGCGTCTAGCTAGGGTTCTTGGTTTTTCGCCGATCGAGTCGCTGGATCGATCCCCGGAAAACGTCTTCTCGTCCTATTAGACGGAATCTTTCCGTCGGTACAAATTCGTTTCCTTTTATTCAGAGAATATTTGCATGCGATCTTGCTTCTTCTTGCTGAACACGATCAAGGATTTTTCGATATGTTGCACGAGTATGATTTTACTAGTAGGCTTATAAACACCTTATCCGATCGTTCTTGTAGGCATTACTCTGAGTTTCATACGACAAGATCGCCGCCTCGGAGATGGCGGGCTACGACGACAATGAAACCAACGTAAGATCAATCTCTCTCTTTCTATTCGAATACATCCTTAATTTGCCTCTTCATCATTGGAGATCGTAGCACAAACGCAGCCGCGAGCCATCACTTCCGATAGCAGATTGCATCCTTTAATTCTAACCTAACCTATGCGAACACATGTGTATCCAGGTAGTGGAGGATGAGTACGACGACCTTGATGATTTCATCGTCGGAAGTGACGATGAGGGCGACAATGTGGCCGAGGAGGATGAAGAGGAGCTGCCCGAGGCTGAGGAGATAGAAGTGGAAGAACAGTACGAGGAGGAAGAGGAAGAAGAGCCGCCTGCTGGCACGCAGGAAATCCTTTCCTTCAGGGAGCAATTGAAGGCCAAATTAAGGAAACAACATCAGTCTAACGGTGCCAACTACGGGAACCCTAGCTGCTCGTCGTCTGATCAACCGCCGGTCAGGTCCAGGTGAGTTTTCGCTCGGTCTATTGTTTTTTATTTGATTATAGCATCCTCTTTCAGTTGTTAACGGCGTCAGTGATAACTTGTTGCAGATTTGGCAACTTCTTTGGGCCGTCCACGCCAGTACTTGCTCCCCGGCTCATCGAGGCGGGGTGCTCATCGATAATGCAGGAGAACCAGAACCTGCCGTCCAGAGTATGTCCTGATGATTAAACTGTTTTGATCCTGAAGTATGTAACTCTTTGAACTGTCCGGTGACTCACCCGAACATCAAAATTGTCTGCAGAAACATGCCGCTCCGTCGTCGTCTTCGAAGACACAGCCAAGTGCGAGCGCCCATGAGCAGAAACCCAAGATCGTACCTCAGGTCTCAAGGGTTCCAAACTTTCAATCGACATTACCAGATTGTTATGCGGTTCAAATGTGAGTGATAATTTGAGGGTTTGGCATTTGCAGGTGAAACGTAAGGTTGACACCCTTCGCAAGAACAGGGACTACTCGAACCTGTTCTCGGACGATGCCGATACCGCTTCCCCAACAGAGGAACACACAGAAAATAAGCCTGTCATGGCCCTAAAATCTGGTGAGTATGAACACAGTAGATCTTTCCAGAGCCCAAACAAATTCGAATTTATGTGTGCTTAATTCGTTTGACATTATATATGGTATAGAAGTCGAAGCTCATCCGATGAAGACGAAGCATTCTGCTGCGACAAACAAGAAGGTGCTCACAAACCATCCTGCCAGACCATCAAAAGACCATGGATCCATCCAGAACCACGCGCAAACAAACAAGGTGGTCTCTCAGGTGAAGAAGGAGCCACTCCCAAACGGGAGGAAACCGATTGCTGCTGCCAGGAATGGATCCAGACCACCCAACGGCACCACCAAAGCTCGTCCAGGGTTGGAGCCATCCTCAAATGGCCAAAACCCGCAGCGCTCGATGCAGAGCAAGAGCCCGCAGACGTTGCCTTCTGCCCAGCGGCAGCAGCAGCGGCGACCAAAACCACAGGGTCAGAGGCAGCAGAACTGCACCCCTCCTTCGTCGCAAGTTCGAAGGGTGAATTCTTCTGTGCAGGGCCAGCAGCCTGCGCACAAGGGTTCTGCTCTGCCTCGGGACAGAACAAAATTAGAGCAGAAGCAGCTGGCTCCTTCCTCCAAACCAAAGGTGACATTTCTTGATTTGTCTCTTGTGCTTTTGCTCTCAGTACCTTCTTTATATTTAAAATCATACCAATATGATAATAATCCTATCAAGACTACGGAAATATCACCAGCCATTCAGGAATGTGTATCTGAATCTGTTCCTGCTTGTTTGCAGCCATCTCCAACAAGTGCTGTTTACAGTGATCCCGCAAAGAAAAAGGGTGTAGTGAAGAGGAAACTCAGTGACGCTGAGAAAGTTCGTCAAATGGTCAGAGATGTGTTCAAGTATGGTTTGCTTATTGTTAACCTAGTCTTTGATATTATTATTACCCTTATTGTTTATTCACCGACCTCGATCCGGGCGGTGAAGTAGTTCTAGCCCACTAGAGATGAAGCTGAGCAATTTGTGTGGTGCTTCTTCGCTGATTGCTGCTACGTTTGTGCTTATGTGCAGCTACGACCCGGGCAAGTATGGCAAGGATGTAGATGATGATAGGGACATGGAAGCAGGTTATGCCAGCATACAGATGGAGGAGAGAAGAAGGTACGTACTTATCAAATTTGCCTTCTTACCGAAAAGTACAGGCTTGCTTTCTTTTTCGTTGCAAACGATGGTTTTGCCTAAACCATGCTGATTTTTCCCTTTCCTTATTTGCTTTGGACATCCAGTGCAAAGATTGCAAGAAAAGAGGATGAAGAGGAATATCGCCGGATTCAGGAAGAAGAGCAGCGCGAGCGGGCGAAGAAGAAGAAGAAGCAACGTACAGAATCGTAGACAATTCCATGGCTAGATTGTATTACCCTAGTCATATAGTGTTCTTTTATAGCTTGTAAGTTCCAGGACATCAAGTTAAGGACCGTCATATCTCATGAGTACAAGACGTGACTACATTTTGACGGTTCATATTGGTTCTGCAACATGGTAGTTTTTTAACAAACATAGATTGAATTTGGAATTGTGACAAAAAAACTGAAATAAAAAGAATCCAAAAATTTAGAACATTAGTTTTACTTTTCAGTAACAAATTTGGAACAAAAAATGGAAGGGAAATTAAAAATAGTACAGTTTAAAGAAACTGAGGTGGACAATAATAATCTATTACTTATTATTTAAAATTTTGAATAAGAAACAACGGATCTTTAACCAAAAGTACAAAAAGGAAAGTTTTGAGATGCTTTCAACTTCTGCGCTCTAGGCTTGGGCTACGAGTTTTAAGGAGATCCTTGAGAATTCGAACCATGCGGTGGACATTATATTAAGACAGATTGAGAGAAAATGCAAATACAACAATAAAAAGGAACCATCAAATTATTACAGAAATTAAAGTAAGCATGCTATTCTAAATTGAAGTCAAGTCAATCTTTTAGTGTATGTATTATATGGCTTCATTACATCTATCTATACCAATATAAAAAGATTCAACTTATCTAAGCCATCAAACCATGTCAGTCAATCGACCTACTACCTCCGTTTCAGTTTACAAGTCCTACGTGTATACCTAGATTGCCAATTTTATCATCCTAATATAAACTATATAACACAAAAATTGTACCTTTTGAAAGTAGAAACTCCGAAGTTTGTATTGGTATATTTTTTGTAATATATGACTTGTATTAGGTTGGTCAAATTGACGATCTAGGGGTACGTGCACGCCCTGTAAACTGAGAGAGGTAGTAAATTATTAGCGTGCATTTAATGTCATACCAAATATGAACGGCAGCACTAAGCATGTAATTCACCTATAATTAATATCCAGCCTAATATGAGTGTGCAATTAATAGACTATCTAATAACAGCGATTGCACGTACACATTTACTCCTTTATAGAAAGGAGATAAAATGAGAAATCTTTGCCATCCAATTTGGTTAGAATATTGTGAAGTATAAGTGACAAAAATTTCTTTGTAGGAATGTTTTATCAATTCATTTTCATTTCATTTGTATCCTGGCAAACCCGTACTTTCGTTGAAATGGTCTCTAAGTAATCCACATTCTTGCTTACATAAACATCCACGCTGAAATAACCAACAAAAGGCCTGCAGTAAATGACCTGAACTACGTGCAACAACTAATGAAGAACAAAACGACCATACTCGCTTTCCTTTTGTATTAAATTTTTAATGAGGTAAATACACGGGTGGTGCTTAAACTTGCCACGGATGTTCACTTTAGTGCCTGAACTTGAAAAATACATTAAACTGATTCTATAACTTGACAAGGAGGTGCAAATACGGTTCAAATCTCATATGTATACGCCCAGTGGCGGAGCCAGGAAAAATGAGTGAGGAGGGCCAGAGTGTCCTTAATCCTTGTTAAGGAGGGCCAGCCTACTACATTACACTAATTTAGTAACCCAAAATCATCTGTATACATGCATATTAGGCATAACTCACTGTTGTTAGGGGGGCCAGGGCCCTTGCTGGTCCCCCTGTCTCCGCCACTGTATACGCCCACGGTGCTGATGAAGCTTTCCAGCATGTCATTTTTCTTGGAAAGCCCCCTAACATTTTTTCTTACAAATAGGTCCTCAAGTAGAAACATCACACATTTGTAAAACGAAAATAAAACTGTTCTGCCGGGGATTTGAATTTTAAACCCGTGGCCTGCTTTTAGCATGCAGGCGTGGCCAGCCAGTCCGCCGCTTCAAACTTACTGTGGTGAATGGATTCATATGATTTATATACACTAGGCGGAACAACATAAATTAACAGAATTTATTCCAGCAAAAAATAGTGTCGCGTCTGTGATTCAAACATCCGAGGTTATATAGCATCCTCGGATACCACTCCAACCAAAACGATCTCATGTTTCTATAGTATAATTAGTATATATGACTGTAAAACAAATATAATTTAAAAGGATTTAAAAATTTACATTTGATTTTAAAAAGAATTCATGTGTTATTTTATAACATATTCATAAAAAATTAAATATTTATAGAATTATAAAAATTTTATTTGATTTAAATATTATTCATGTGAGGATCTGCAATCTAAGAATTTATTTCAAAACACACAAACTTTTATGTATTATATAATTTTTTAAAACAACCCAAAATAATTCTTAAAGCATGAAACTTTCATGTACTACATGAATATTTTATAAAAAACGTGGAATTTTATTAACTTATATGAGAATTTAGTTAAATATACAAATGTTTAAAAAATTACTTTAATTTTATTTAAAATCGAACATGTTTTGAAAATATACAAATATTTTCAGAATTTGTAATTTAGCAATGTTTATTCTGTAAAATTATTTCCTAGATATTTTATGAAATTAAATTAACTTTGTAAATATATTTTATGTTAATTATAGATTACTATTTATAAAACACGATTATCATTTACGTAGTTTTTTACAAATTTTAAAATGAATAAACGAACACATTGAAAATGGGCTGAAACGTGGTTCATTTTACCCACACAAGTGCATTTTGTTATAAAGGTAAATTTATCCTTTGTGGTATTACATCTCGTGTGTTTGAGTGGTATGTGTGGCCGCTATATGGCCTTACGGTGCAGGTTTGAATAATAAATTTCTTGGTTTATATTGGTCAGCCGTCGATATATAAAGAATGTGAATATAACGTGACAGTAAAGTGATTGGGTCTACTGGCTAGCCACACCTACATGTGAAATATTGGTCGCAGGTTCGAACCCTCACCGTCTAGTTCTTTTATAGTTTGTGTTGTACTGTTGTTTATCTCCAAGGGTTTTTTTAAGAAGAAAATAATTTTAGGGGGCTTTTTAAGAAGAAAATAATTTCAGGGCTTTATTTGCAAAACCAGACCACACGCCCGTCTACCGATCGCTGACAACGGGCCACATGCCACGCTGACATGCCTCGTCAGCATATAACGATGAGATTCGAACCGTATTTGCATGTTCGTGCCAAGTTGTAGAACCAATTCGATATATTTTACAAGTTCAGGCACTAAAGTGCACACTTGTGGCAAGTTCAAGCACTAGTGGTATAATTACCTCATTTTTAATAGGTTAACACATAAGAGGGTGGTAGCATTACATAATTTCTCATCGTACCATCAGCATATCACCTAAAGATCATTTCTCCGCCACTTAGTCCACCAGCCACATGGAAGGCACAACAATCTAACTGTTACCTACTAAGGAAGATGATAACATTGTACAAAAGAAAAAAAACTGATATTTTATGTAACTAACTGACCAGGATTCAAGTATTAAACGCTCCTGTCAACTGCAAAGGCATATATGGCGACTTCGTCAATCTCAAGTTAATGTGCCGACTCAGTCTCTCGAAGGTGCTTATAGGGATAGGGTGTGTGTATGTTTTTTTATAGGGCTGAGAGGATGTGCGTTTGAGGGTCTGCGTCTGTCTGTACTGTGTGATGTTTTTTTTTCTCCCGTTGCAACACGCGAGCCCTTTTGCTAGTGTATGTTAATGACGAAAAGGTCCATCAACCTGCATATACCATGGACTTTTGATGTAGTGCATGTGCATGAATATATGCAAGCATTAGGAGATTAGATTAGGGGAAAATGAAAAGAGCAAAGTGGGTGCCCATGACAAGGCACTGCCTTGCCGGTGCACACAACCACCATCACCACAAAAACAGACAAGGACGCTAATGGAGTGTGCCGTGGGAGGATATCACAATATCGAGACCTTGCAAGTTGGCACAGCACCACCCGCATACATGAAACTATCCCCATAACACAATACTGGGGTAAAGTCAATCAACAAGTGTCAGCGGCATTGACCCACAAGGTGCAAGCAATACAAACCGTGAGACCACCGATGAACATTAAACTTGACTGCAAGCTCCACCAAAAGGACAACCGGAGCATTTTGCAAGATGGGGTGGGCTTCATACGCCAACAAAGAGCAAAGATCAACTGAGAACGCAAGGGACACAAATCTCACCTCAACACATTGAACACCATGGGAAGGAGTTGAGCATGCACACCAACAAAAAGTCAACGTCTGGAGCAACACAACGATGGATAGAGGGAGCAGATGGATGGCAGCACATTGGCGCCAAAGGTGCCACCAGTAGACCGCCAATTGTCTCGCCGCAAACTTTTGTGAATCAGTTTCTCAACTTTGTACTAGCTTGTACTCCCTCCGTAAACTAATATAAGAGCGTTTAGATCACTAAAATAGTGATCTAAACGCTCTTATATTAGGATCTAAACGCTCTTATATTAGTTTACGGAGGGAGTACTAAACTTAAGACACTTATTTTGGGGCGGAGGGAGTAGTCTACTAGCTCATCTTTTGGGAAAATGGTTTTACTATTGCCCATACATGCCCTCAAACTAAAGTTCAGGCGTATACGAGGCTATGAGCAGCGTAATCATGCGGTCACTCAAAGGAACTACAATCGATAACCTAAATCATCCCGGCCAAGAATTCGACAAGCAAGCAAAAGTGGACGAACAGAGAATCCAATGTGGCCGCGCTTGCATGCCTTATTACCATTTCAAGAATTGAAATGTCAAATGGAAGATCCCTGAAATGACAAATGTTGCATCCAACAATGACACAAAGTACTGAACCTGCTGATGCCGGAATAAATGGTAAGCATACCCAATTAAAAGGGAGGCAGAGATGGGGGAAAGCGGACATGCATCCACTGCTTTTCATAAGCCGATACATGTGCCCATCCTATCTCCTCAATCAGCTGGATCTTCAGATCATATAACTTCTTCTTTGGTTGCTCAGAGTCCTCTTGAATCATGTCGTTTAGAACCTAACCCACCACAAAGATAGCTAACATTAAGCATGAATTCACAAGTAAAACAGAATCAGTAGGTTCTTTAATTCTTTATGAAAAATAAAATGCAAGTAAGAAATTGTGCCAATCTTGTTTTGATAGAGGTCTTTCAACTATTAAATATACTATGGTTTCATCAATGTTACATCCCGAATAGACCAGGCAGTTCAAACTCCCTCCGTTCACAAATCTTATATTTGTGAAAGGAGGGAGTATAATAGTAATAATATCCATCCTATGTGCAAAGATTTGTCTGATAATGTGGCAGTGGAAATTATGTTGGTAGTGCTGACATCAGAATACAGTTGAACCATAGCATGTTAGTTACAATGGAGCCTGATAAAAATTCTACTCACTAAGAATAAGCAAACTGTGCAAATGTTAATTTGATTAGCATAGGTTTATCAGTGAACTGAGAGAACAAAATGGGTTGTGGGAGTGAGACTTTATTGAGTGGTAAGACGTAAGAGTAATGGCTAATATTTTGTTGTTTTCATAACAATGACAAGTTGGCCATTGAAAATAATGGACATACCACTTGCTAAGCCAAGCAAAGCTAAGCTAACAACCATAGGCAATCAAAATACATGTGCGGACTAGATCCACTAAACAAGATAGTCACCAATGCCATATGTATTTACTTAAGATCTCTTGGGCACTCAGTCATAGAACTATTTGACAAAGTCAACCGTTCCTTTTCATTAAAGTTGTCATAACTGTCCCAATAAAAGCTGGAATCGCAACTGCAAATGCTAAGAATACAGGTAAGGGAACTGGTGCTTGGTAGGGAGAATATACCTTGAGTGCCGTGCCACATCTTCCACAGCGCCTCTCACGTAAAACGGTCAGAGTGCCGTATTTTGTAGATTTGGCATCAACCCATTTAATTAATTCTTTGTAATTCTCCTCAAAAACATCTTTAGCAGATGCCTCGGTTGACTCATCAGGCTGAAAGAAAGATATCTTCATAATTAATACTACTTAATAATATACACACTAACACAAATACATGTTCTAGGCTAGAGACTGCCAGTTGACAATGTACAAAGCTAAGACCAAGGTATGGTGCCCAAGCCAAGTCACCTACCAGACAAAGGCAAAGAGAATGAGGGGCTAAAAGGAGTAGTAGGTTGTTAGATATATATTATAGCTGTTTTAGGTGGGACGCGGATTTTTGGGACATGGTGCTACGCGAGGATGTTATCCTGACCGATGATTGCTGCCATGCGATTCACACTTAATATAGTGCTTAACTGGACACTCTGGCAATACTTAGGAAAGTGAGTGAATACACAACATTAATACAGTAGACATTGTCCAGCCATTACTGAATTTGGTGGAGAAAGGCTGTTGTGTTTATGGTTAGGGTGCAGGGTTCCCGTCAGTGTAATTATTGTTCGTGACCTGGGTCATAGTAAATGGTGCCTGCTCCTAGTAAGTAAAAGTTACTCACCCAGCCTGCACTATATATGGATCCTTCATCAACGTAGTGCATGGTCTCCAGTTCGTAGGATGGTGAAGGTTGTTGCTCCAGTTTTTGCTACTTGGTTCTTGCTTGCTATGCATGTACAATCCTGTATTCCAATTTCCAATAGCAGGTTTGCTGCTTCTCAGCCTGGTTGGTTGGTTGGTATCCTCAAACAGAACAGAAGCTCTCATGCAGGCCAGCCCGAGATTAGGAATTTTGCTACAAAAACACAACCCCGTGGCCGTGTCCGTTCTGGAGATGCTAGAGGAGCCAATGAACTGCAGAGAGAGAGAGAGAGAGAGAGAGAGAGAGGGAGGGAGGGAGGGAGGGAGGGAGGGAGAGAGAGAGAGGGAGAGAGAGGGAGAGAGAGGGAGAGAGAGAGAGATGAACATGAGAGGAACAGTATAGAAGAGGGAATCGTGTTGGCGATGGAGTGTGATGGAGGTGGTGTGGAGTTGTGCCGGGACATGGATGAACCCATGCTTGTGAACTCCGGCGAGACTGTGATGTATGGAGTGATCACAGAGAAAAATAGTTGAGCAGTAGAAACAAGCAAGCCAGGCATTTAAAAAGACCGAGGGGAGCGTGGTGCAGATAGTTGGTGGGACTGACATGTACTTAATGTGCAGCGCCTTCAATGCGTGAGGCTGCACTGTGGGACAGAGGTAATACGCAAGCCATACAAGTTGTATATGGTGCAAGAAAATCATTATACACGCTTGATGTATTCAAACTACACGAGTCATGTGGGAATGGACGGGCGGGATAACAACCTCGCGTGGCTGCATGTCCACTCGTCATTTATCGTTTTAGGTGTCCATATACAACACCTGTATGTACTGTACTAGCAAGATGCCCGTGCATTGCACGGAACATCAAGATGCATTTTTTTACAAAACACCTGTTGTGATTGACCCATGTAGGAGTAATCCCATGTGTAAAAACTAATGATATCTCGAGAATTTCATCAAAAAAATGATATATCGAGAAAGATGAGAGATAAGGTGAGGAGGAGTGGGGCGCGGTGGTGATTGGTGGTCGGACTTAGCAGAGGCATGGGGATGGACGATGCCGGCAGCGGCCACCATGCAAGATTGTTCCAGAGGCTTCCTTTTTTAATTACTCAACAATGAAGTTGTGGGAGATAAGGATGAACGAGAGAGGTGCGGGTATCCTTTTGCAAAATTGCCATAGTTTGCTTTCTATCCGTCAGATATAGATCGGACGGTCTATATTGCAAGATGGCAGGCACACCATCATCACCAACTCGGTTTTTTATAAGAGTAGAGATATTGTCCTAGAGACACATGGAAGCAGTAGCACAGTGGTAGCAAGACGGGCTTGGCTTCATCTCTGCCAGTCGCTAGTTTCCACCAGGCCGTCTCCACCACTTGCTTATGTGCCCGCTCGTCTTGCTAACATGGTGCTACACTGCTACTGCATGCCGCTGCACTCTTTAGCCACCACCACCAGTTCCACCAGCCTGGCCCAGAGAGCAGATCCTAACCCCGTAACCCTAAACACCACACTCCGTCTCCCTCGCTGGTTTGTCCCCCCTAGGTCAACCTGCCTCTTCATCCCTACCTCTCCCCTTTTGCTTCCAACTGTTTCTCCATCACTTCCGCCAGAGTGCAATTGGCAAAGAGGCTGCCAGCAACACTGACTAGCAAAAAGGGCAGCCCGGTGCATGTAGCTCCCGCTTGCGCAGGGTACAGGGAAGGGTCCGACCACTTTGGGTCTATTGTACGCAGCCTTTCCCTACATTTCTGCAAGAGACTGTTTCCAGGACTCGAACCCGTGACCTCCTGGTCACAAGGCAACAGCTTTACCGCTGCGCCAAGGCTCCCCTTCCAACACTGACTAGCAGTGGAGGTAAAAAAGAAGCAACAACCGCGGAGCTTCAGCGACAATGAGCTCGCCTTTCTATTTTTCGATCTGCCTCTCAAGGCAGGGCAACCAGGCACAATGACTCTCGAATTGCATCTGCCCGAAAACCAAGGTGGCCCCTAGATACATTGGCTAAGACCAGAAAAAAACCAGAATATACACATTGGCTGGGCATGAAGTAGGAAGTAGGAGCATGTTCCTCATTTCAACGACCAGGTCATTTCAAATATAACAAAGGTTTCTATAGTTGATCATCAAACAGCCTGATGCAGAACCCAACTTCTAGGTTATGACAACTGATCTTATGAGTATATAATATAAACTTCAAGGAACTTGACATTCAAGGTAAAGGAAAATATGCTAAAAGAAAGATGATGTACCTTTAACGACTCAATCTCTGCCAGTGCAAGACCTTTTTGGTATAGTGCATCTGCTAGCTGGTCTCTTGTTTCTTCCATTTTTCTCTTAGTTTTCTATTTGCCAGTAAATGTTCGAGGAAAACAACATTCAATAGGAGCTGGTACATTTGATTAATTAAGGAGCAATGATAGTAAATAATTATTAATGACATATACCTGTGATTCTTCATCCTCAGGATCGGGTTTTAAAGACAAAAGTTTCGCTAGTTGCTCTTTGTCAATACTGTCCACGACCTCATCAGCTGCAACAATAACCTGAACACCAAGAATACCATAGACAAAGTCAGAAACAAATCTCTTACTGGAAAATTAAATTTTGATAGTCAGATAAATATGAAGATAGCTGATTGGAGCATGAATACTGACACAGAACTACAGCGGCAATATATCTACATTTTGACAGCAAAGAAATAATCTCGCACCAAACTGGCAGTGCCATCTGAAGTGAGACTGAAGTGCACTGTATATAATACTGTATTTAGTTAACTAAACAAATTAACCTGGGGAATTCTATAGGCAGTTATACAGCTATAGATCATGTGAAAGATGCAAGACTGTAGACCATGTGATTGTCTGATTGTTGGATAGACTCAATATAGGCATACAGGAGTTTTGATGTCCCTGATTAGAAACAAACTCAGCTCAGGTTTTCTACTCACGTAAGACCTGAATTCAGTTTTGCCAGCATATTTGACGTCAGGATATATTAATGAACTGCATGCCAGTTTGGCATGTTCAAACTTGGTTTTGCACCAACCCGTGAAACCATCTTGTACAAAAAAAGATAACCAGCGCTGCTGCTGACATCACATTTAACGAAGGAAGTTGAACTACCCTCGCATAGCCGGTTTTGTCCGGTTTAATCCCAACCCATACTTGAGCACTCTTAATGCCAGCATTGTCATCAGCAAAAGTTGCACTATTTGAAGGAGTTAGACCCATGATAACATTCGGTTGCATGAAGTCATCAACTACAGTATCAGATCCTTTTGTAAAAGAAGAGTAAAAGGTACTCCCTCCGTCCCACAATATAAGATATTTAAAACATCTTATATTATGGGACAGAGGGAGTACATCAGATTGCCCCTAGTGATTTCTTCTACCTCGGTCATATATTTATTTAGAGGGCATTAACATGAACTGTTCCATGTATCCAATCATAGAGATCGTAAAAAAAGTGATGAAAGTCTGAACAAGCAGCATGATTCGTATAAAGATAGCACCTTTGTTCATAGTTGTTCAGTCCAACAATTCAAGATGCATGCAGTACAACATAAACGAAGGATCAATATCAGTTACCTCTTTGTGATGGCTAATTTTATCATCAGAGGTTGATTCCTGAAGTACACATTCCAAAATTTTGGCAAGCAAAGGTGTATATTTTGGATACTCAGACTGCAATATGCCAGGAAAGATTATGGTAAGTAAATTGACATCAAAGAAAACAATATTGTAACCCAATATAGCTCAAAGTTTCAATGGCAGAGTAGCATAAAACATGTTTATCAAGAAAAAACCCATACTCCCTCCGTCCCAAAATAAGTGTCTCAACTTTGTACTAACTGTAGTACAAAGTTGTACTAGAGTTGAGACACTTATTTTGGGACGGAGGGAGTAAGATATAGCATCTTATTGCATGCATTAACTGTATGTGTTAGTATGTATTCCCTCCACGACACTTATTTTGGAATGGAGGGAATAGAACTTAGATTCGGCAGAGGGACCAGTCAACAACATATTCTCAAAAAGAAATTGAAAAGGAAAACGCAGGCATGAAAGGAGTTAAAAATTCAGATTGACAAGATCAGTGGAAGGTGTGAACGATACAATAAACACCTTCAGAGGGTTGAGTCATATTAGTCTGTAACCACATAAAGGATGGTAAAAAGGAATAAGAATGCTTGCATATAGGATTCTCTGGTGTTTTAAGTAAGAAGAATACATGTATTAACAAAGTACTGACAAATCAATATATTCGATAGCACACAGGTACGATGAAATCCTCACATCCAGCGGCGGCGCCAGGAATTAGGCGAGCCCCAGGCCGACCCAGGCAGCCTTCGTTCACTGTAGCTTACTGCAGCATTATACATACAATAATTGCTACAGTCAACGAAGCAAACAACCATCACGCCCCAGGCAGCCGCCCGAGCTGCCTGGGGCCTGTCTCCGCCACTGCTCACATCTGATGCTTTCTGATTGTATCTGAATTTATAAGATTATAAAATGATTAATGAAGGGAAGTCATCGCTATTACCTTAAGAGAAGCGACAAGCTCGGTCCAGGCAGACTTGTTGTCCTCATTGTCTTGTTTAAGGCCCGAAAGAAACTTTATCTTGGTGTCTCGAACCTATTAATACAATTAGTTATGAAGATCATATGAGCCCCTAGGGATTTCAATTGCAGTAAAGTAAAGCCATTCTTATCTACTCCCTCTGTAAAGAAATATAAGAGCGTTTAGATCATATACGCTCTTATATTTATTTATGATCTAAATGCTCTTATATTTCTTTAGAGGGAGTATTAGCTAAAAATAGCATATTGTTCATGATACTTTCCAAGTAACCAAAGTTTGCTGTAATCTATCCAGGACCAAGATTTATCGTTGATGAAAAAGTACATAGACATAGCATTTAGATTACCAACATATCTTCTACAGTAAATCATGAATTGTCAAGAATTAGTAACATGAGTTGAGAGAATATAAACAAAAAAGGTGTGCTAGAAATGTCAACAACAATCTGAATTCAAGTAAATAGCATTTAACTAACTACTGAAGTGTGCCAACCTCATCATTTAACCTCTCAGAAATACTCTTCTTTGTTTCAACTGAAACCCCCTTTTCTTTAGTATCATCAACCTGCAATTTACATAATCATAAAAAAGTTCCCTGAATATGCGAGACAACATAGATAGAGCTGAAAACATGGGTGAAAGCTGAAAACTAATATGGCCTTATTGGGACTATATGATTTACATCTGAACTGGTGGTCTAGCATTATAAGGATAGTAATAATAACAAAAAAAGGATAATGTTAAACTAAAAGGAGTTGGTAATTTATTCCAGTGCTACTGACCTTTGATGGTGGAATGATACACAAAATGCTATAAGATGCTGGAGCATGCTGTTCATCTTTCTTGTTGAATGAGCTTACTATACCATAGGTTATGGAGCCAACTAAAACAGACCCAGGTGGAGCACCCTGTAAAGCAATCCAACATATAAAACCAAAACAACATTACAAAACTGCTTAAAAACTGATATGGTATTTTAGTGATATCTAACAAAATAACATCAACTGGATATGTACCTTCGGAAGTTTTTCTCTAGATGGTGGACCCACATAGAATGCTTCAGGTTCTCTATTAACAATAAACAATGGTGGTGACAATGTGTTATTTTATTAAGATGGTAGTGAACATTCAAAAGGAACATACCCGGGAACTAAAACAGAGGACTTGAAGGCGGCATTTCCAATTATAGGACCATCAGGTTCAGAGTAGAAACTTAATTGAATGCAATCCTGCAATTAAATTGAACATTTAAATCAACCCTGTATCGTTAATTGCTAGATAAATAATCTGCATGTGCAAAATTAATGATAAGCATGATTCTTCGCTTGCAACTTGCATACTAATTGGACAAACTGAGAAAAAGAGACTCATTCTCCAACTGAAATATTTAATAGTAAGAGGATAATGTTTTACCCCATGGAGCAAAAGAATACAGTTGTATCAAGCCTAGTGGAATGCATGAAAGAACACAATTTAATCATGTGGTTTATTCCATCTGTCTGTGAACAACAAACTGATAACTTGAGTAGTATGAACCTATATAGGAGTGTGATTCTATGCATGCTAAATAGTGTAAGTTGATGATACATCTTTTGTGGTGGTCCCCTATGTACAAAACTCTAATCCTTGCGCAGGATAATTCCCAAAAGGACGATTAAGCAACATCTACAGCATTACCTATATGAGCCTAACCAATGTCCCCAAAAAGGAAAGGAAAATATAACAGCTTCCATGTCACAACATATCATGTGATGCACAATCAACAAGAAAATCATCATCAAGCCATCAATAAAGCACGATTAGCAACATTTTTTTAGTATTAGATGCAATACCTTCTTCTCTAGTTTTCTCTCAATAAATAGAACCAATTGCTTCAGCTTCTCCAAGATTTGCACATTTTCATGCCTACAACCATCCATAAGATATATTTATGGAACAGATCATAGATGAACAGCATCTAAAATAAGATAACCACAAAAATATGTAATAAAAAATATCCCATAGCCAGAGGGTGCAAAAAAATGTACTCCCTCTGTCAAAATAGTGATCTAAAAAGTCTTATAGAAGTTGACAGAGGGAGTATTACTTTCCATCTCTACTTTTTCCTCAGACTGTTTAAGAATGCATAGCTATCTGAATTATTTTGAATTAAATCATAAAAGCACAACATAGTTAACAAACTAAGAAGAGCATCAAATAAATGCAACCTAGAAGACACAAAGCTAATCTTGCTTTTGTCCATTTACCAATTAACAAGTATTATATATCCTATTAAGATTCAGCACGGGTGCTCTAGTCATATTTGTATTCATATCAACCTCTAGTATTGGGCAAGAATGGACTAAAAACAGTATATAGTCAGAAGAACACCAAAGTATTGGTGGGGCACTGTTACAAAAACCGGCCGAGTAAACGCAGCTCAGAGGCAAACCGATGCGAATAGGTCCAATTCAGTGTGCTAACCGCCAGAGGCAATTATTTGGTCTGATAAGCCAATTAATCCAGTTCAGAACAAATAATCGGGGAGAGAGCGATTAAATGGACTCAGGTTTGGGCTGATAGAGCACAAAAAAATCAGCCCGTGCCCATCTCCCAGCCACCCTGCGCCTTAATAGTTTGGCAATTTGGGCTCTCCCACTCCTCTACTCTCGTCTCCCGCTCAATCCCGCCGGCAGCCGGACAGTTCCTCGATGACACACCCGGTTCCCCCAACAAGCGCAGGCACCTCCTTGCCGGGCAGAGTAGATTTGGTATGTTTCGACTTACGACAAAACTAATATGCGAGATAAAAAGAAACGGAGGGAGTATGTTGCTGCTCCTCCCTCCACTGGCTGCTATGTTGCTGTCCTCCCTCCTCTGCTGCTGCTGCTGGCTTGGCCCTAGTTGACCCACAGATTAATGGTTTATCGGTTAATCCCTACTCCTCTGTTGCGTCTAGATGATTCACTGTTACTATAACTTTCCTGAACTTACGCTCAGCTTGTAGTTAATTGGAATTTACGAAGTTAGGTGACTCTTTAGTAATTCTAGTAAAATATTTTATGTTATATTCCTAAAAAGAAGGTGCTTCCAACTAATTGCCATATCTGCAAGTACGAAATGCTTTTGAGAAGACAACACAATGCCCTTAACCAAGCTATAGTGGTTTATTTAGTTCTGATTCTTCAGTGCTGAAAGCAAAATCATATTAGTCATCTAACCATATATACAGCATTACTTAGAAGGTGGGAGAGCTGTACCTTATGTACAATTGCAGTGTGTATTCACCTTTTGGAAGTTTGACATAACTAGGATAGACATCACCAGAAGAGTAAACACACTATTTTCAAACAAAAAGGAAACGTTCTAAGTCAGTAACAGAGCATTATATATGTAGATCAAACTAATGACGGGTCAAAGAGTAAGGATAGCCCTGAAAGGAAGAAGCCACAGAAACTATGCTGAAAAATACCTAAATTGCTATCGGTATTTGGATGTTACAAAATATCACCTTATTTGGCACATAGTAAACGGCACGGTTTTCATAATGTGAAAACCGATCATATACTGAATTACATAATGCAAAGTAGGTGTCATACTTCATTACTAAATGGGCATATGCTACTTCTATCCTTAGGCCATTTAATCACCTTGGCACTTGCAAACGTAAGCCTTCCCTACAGATTACATGCCTCTAACTGGATTTCTAAGTTCAACTTAAACATCTAGCATGTACATCTTGTTATATATAATTCATTGTTTGTTGAGAACTTTTTGTATTTTCATGAATACAAGATGTAGCACTGAACTCCAACTCTCTAATGTATCTCGAAATCTAGGCGCAAATGCATGCGCGCAAATATGGCTTCATCTATACTGCTGTCCACACATGACAACCGTGCGAGAGGGCTGCATCATCTTTGCTTGGGCGCATGGAATTTCAAGCACATCCGAAGGTTATGGCACAATTGAAATCACAAGACCAATAAGTTGGGTGTTGTAAAGCATTTCTGGTCATCTATTTTTAGTATGGCAACAAAATGGTATGTTTAGGTAGAAGATGACATCAGCCATGTGCAAAGTATACTTTCATACTGGACTAGTGCAAGCAGAATAATTGAAATAAAAAAAGGTAAAAATGTTTCTGTTAAGAGTATAATTCCATACTTAGTCTAGGTTTGTGTCTCTTAAACTCAGCTAACTGCTATATGTGTCATTTGGGCCTCAATGAATCAACTAAATGTTATCCGAGTCAATTCGTAACAGTCCAGCAGGAACAACAGTTACTCGAATCACATATAAACCCTCCTGCCATTGGAGATACAGGAATTAAAGAGATAAATTTTTATAATGAAAAGAAGTGTACCTTATTTGAATCTGAAATTCTATAGAACTGAGACTCAAACTTATTATCGTATATTCTGTTGTTAAGTAGGGGCAGATGGGGCTTTACTTCAGCACCGTCCTCCAGTTTGAATTTGTAACTGTAGAGGTTCATAGGGAGAAAAGATTGTGAAAACCACATCAAGGACTAACTCAAACAGTTACACCAGAACCAAATATAACTCACGTCAAAGTCAGTGCAATAATTTGCTTGCCAGAGGGTAATCTATCACGGCTGGTGGGAAGCGGACAAAAGTTAGAATCCACTGGTCGATAAGGTATCTTGATCTGCAAGCCACAAAAGTCAATATCTGGTCAAAAGAATAACCAGTCATAACCTTCTATTGATTCTTGACTAACCTTGTTCAGAGTGGCAACAGGAACAAGCCTTTCTGATGCTAATAATGATCTAGCAACAATACGCATAGGTGACTCACTACCATCAAGGGCAATTACTTTCTGATCAATGAAAATTCCATGAAACACAATCTGCCAAGTTGCAAATGAATATATTTAGCACATCATTTAATATAAACCAGATGCTATGTCTTGGAAGTTGATAAAAGTACCTCGAAATCAACACAGGTAGGTTCATGGCTAGCATTTCCACTAGACCAGAACTGGGCTATAGACAATTCCAAAGTTAAGCCACCTTCAACAGGAAAACTGAAATTCTTGATAGATGGTGACGAGAAAGTAACAACAGACTCCCATTTGATAGGTCGCTTCAGTGGACACATCTGTCATATACTCCCATTTGACGTTAAAATTCACATCTTTAACTCATAGGACTGAAGGTAAAATCTCAATGTAGTGTATATACCTGAACAGTATCCAAAAAGAACCTTCTAGGAGTATCAAAGGCTGATGTGCGCATGGTAACTTCCGCCCACGAGGCCCCAATTGGCACAGTTATGAACCTCCTTTCGATATGACCTGCAATCAATAAGATGGAAATAAACTAACTACGCTTTATTTCATATAAAAAAGATGGAAGTAGTTAAAATATTAAATATCTGGAAGCATGTCAACAGAAATGAGAAAACAAAGCATGAGTCAGAGTTTTAAAATTTTAAACTCGATGGTATTGGTTGACAAACAAAATTATGATCATTGTTCATCATTGGTTCCTAGGTGGTGGCATTGTACATCCATTCCCCAACCCAAGATGGCTAGGCTCACTTCTTTGGTTCAGCATTGTAGTAGTGATAGGTCAAAATAAACAAGGTATGGTGGCTGATTCATCAACAAAGATAAAATCAAGATTTGAGACAAGAGAGTTTCAGCACACTGTAAGGCCTTGTTCGGTTGCGTCTGAATCCGAGTGGATTGAAGGGGTTTGAGAGGGATTTAAACCTCTTATAAGTCAAAATACGAACCAATCCTTGCCAATCCCCTCCAATCCTCTTGGGGAGAGGATTAACCGAACATGGCCTAACTGAACTAAATCTGTGGTGAAAGACAGAATTCTATTGTGTTCATGGGGACAAAAGTGCAACCAGTCTTTTTTTTGGGGGGGGGGGGGGGGGCTCTTTGTGGTTAGAAACAAATACAGAAAGATGATGCAAATCTGCACATTGGCATCATCCACCTAGTTCCTCCAGGGGTTCACTCTCCAAATGTTGATGAATACAAGCAATGTTAGCATATGCAAAAGAATGAGGGCAACAATAATGATTTTAATTTAAGTTAAATCAGAGCTCCCAGTAAGCAAGAACAATAATTAGTACCTGACTTGAAGTACAGTTTGGAAAGTGACAATACTGGCGGCTCTCCTGATAGAGCAATAGGCTTAATTATTGTGATTGGCACTCGGAAAATGGGTCCACGCCATGGTGCTCTGCAATCCATGCCATAAACTTCATAGTAGTGAAGGCCACTACTGATATTAACAGGATTGACGACAATACTGCAAAAAGGCAAAGCAAAACCAAATGAAAGCAGGACACTTGACAAAATGAACAGGGCATGTAATTGAGCAAATTATTTACTACTACTATTCTGCATGTCTAACTTAAAGGCCTTTAATTTCATCTGCCATTGCGTGCTATGATACTAACCAACCTACACATTCCTTTGGTTGAAAAGCCTTTATAAGTTATAATGCACCGCTGGTTTTTAGTGATGTTTGTATAAATATAAGAGAATATCCGGCATCAGGAATCATGTTTGTATGACACATATATGCATAAGCATTACCTATAACGAGACGAACTATAGTGCAGTTCAGTTTAACGCGCATGTCCTTATAAACCGAAGTATCAACAATTATAGGAAGACCAAGTACAAGTTGATATCAAAAATTATTGCTCTTGAGAAGGAGAATGAGGGAAATAACATCTAGTTGAACAGAAAGAAGGTACCAACTTGAAACTGCGCCCATTGTTTGTCAACAATATATACTCAGGAATATTAATAACAGAGCTATCAGTGGAATGCAGCTGCAGGCACTCCTCAAATGGAACCAATTGCTCCAAATTACTCGCATCGTCATGAAATTTTGGGTTAAGTTGAACAGTCCACTGTAAAGCAGAGGATATAACATATAGTTAATTGTAATGTCTAAAACAAATGAAAACATCTAGTACAGATAAAAATTTCGTGCTCCACCAGACAGAAAAACTTGTAAAACATTTTTTAATCTTACTGATCATAAACAAGTCATACATGCCTACTAAGCTACTACCTCCGTCTCAAAATTTAAGACGTTTTTGTAGGCTAAACTAACCTACAAAAACGTCTTATATTTTGAGACAGGTAGTACTAAATAAGTAAAAAAACCATCTTACAGTGGTCAAATACAATGCTACAAAACCAACTCTCTTTTTGGGGAGAGGGAAATATAAGCATGCCAGGATAACCCAAACAAGTTATCAGGAACTGACCTCACTTGTTTGTTGACATGAATTACTCCCACGTAGATATATTCCTCTTAGTTTTGGAACTGCAGATAATGCATTTGAGTTAAGTAATCAAATATAATGTATGAACTCAACATCAATTAGTGTGAATCACAGGTAGTACATCATACCCGCTCCCCAATTGTTTTGCCTGATCTACTATAAACTGCTATTCTAGAGTAGAACAGCATCCCAAAATCAATAGAAAATACCAAATTACCAATACAATATTGCCCAGTAGAAGTTGTAACTGTGACTAATCCCTCTGTTCACTACATTTCAAGGCCTTGGGGGTCTCAGTTTCAAATTGTTCATCCATTAAGAAAATCGAGTGTAGTAGTTGTAGTGTTTCCACTCATCTATACAATATCAATAAGCACGAGACAATGAGATAATTTTGATCCGAGCCAACCAAAATCTTTAACTCCCTTTCTTAGTTACTCCACCCAATCGAGTGCAGAAATGTTATACTCTCCTCTAACCACTGTTATGAGAATTGTTTTTCTTTCATCCTTACAGATTTGCTTTTGACGTGATATTTATTTCATCAAAAAGGTAGCTCATGTCTTTGCTCTCGAGATGAGAATGTTATCACTTATCAGAAATTCTCTAATACTACATTTTAGTTTTATATGACATTTTAAGGATGATGGGCGTATGCGGATTAAAAATTGTGTACGCACAGTTGCATGTTTTTTATTATAATTTTCTTCGACAGCAGAAACATTTCAAGGTAAATAAACATGTAAAAAAATGTACTTGTACATGCCAAAAAATTGATTTCTTTTTTCATGTTTCAATTATGTTAGATGAACATGACTTGTCTCTGCTTAAAATGCTTCAGAAGAGCTTTTCTGAAGAAAACAGAATGAAAAAAAAAATGCTTCAGAAGAAGTTGAGTGGCTGTAGCGTTCAGTAGAGGTCATTCTTCATTCTTATTAATTTCTGTTGGAACTCCTAAGTTTATTCAGAAGAAGAATTATCGTGGGAAAATATGATACATACTTGACTTCCCTACTTGACTGATTGAGATTCTGTAAGAAACAAGTGGCAACTTCTTAGCTTGCCGCGCATATTCATAAGCCCTGAGAAAACAGCAATGGTATGCATGATGATTGAACTCAAAATCAATAGCATTAGATTAAGAAAAATGTATCCCTCTAGAGCATAACAGAGAGAAGAAAAATTGTGCTAACCTATCAACTTGCAAAAGCCCATGTCCTGTTGTCAGTTTCTCCTCAGGCGCATCACTTATAGATGAAGCTGTATTCTCGATTGCCTTCCTCACAGTATAAGGGCTTACTGGAATGCCTTCAGCCTAAAATATACACCTCATTAAAGTAACTGAATACATGTTTCATACTCCCTCCGTCCCAAAATAAGTGACTCCTTTGTACTAAGTTAGTACAAAGTTGAGTCACTTATTTTGGGACGGATGGAGTACTTCACATTGCATTAACGGAAAAGATGTTGGCCAGACAAACCTTCATGGCACTAACAAGGAGAGCAACCCCACCACAGGCAGAAGGAGATGACATGGAAGTACCATTCATGAGCATGCGAGACTGAAGGGTCCATGTTGGCACAGGGGCCACTGCTCCACCAGGTGCACTAATGGAGACACCAAGATCCCCGTCAGCTGTGGGACCTCGACTAGACCTTAAAAATCCAAAAGGTTCAATTAGCAATAAAAAAATTATTGTTTGGGAACTAGAGGACGACGAGCACTCCCGGGCTAGCGCTGTCCAGTTGTTCACCGTACGTTAGAGGACTAGACCCAAGTTGACCTCGGATGATGCCATTGTTAGAGAACTATATTGTATATCGCAATAAAAGAATTACCAACTGATCACATACCATGTGTACTCCATCCCCTCCGACGGAGGTTGTACGACACAGTGAGCTCCAGCAGCCATAGCTGGTGAGACATAGGCACCAATACCAATAATGCTTGAACTAGTCCCGCCAGGTGCACCAACAGTGTTTAAAGCCGGACCGTTGTTTCCAGCGCTACTAATAAATATAATACGATGCTTGTCGACAACCTGTGAAATAACAGAGCACCTTCCTATAAAACATTCTAAGAAAGAAGACTAGAATGTCCAAGAATGAATATGGATAAGAAATAATAGCACACAAAAGGAGTTCACCTCATTGACAATATCAATGAATCTTCCATAGTCAGGAAGAAGAGCAGGCTCACCGTAGCTCATATTAATCAGATCGCATTTGTGCTGAATATACAAGAATTCAAGGAAGCAGGTCAATAAAAAAGCTGAGACGTAAGGGAAAAAATTATTGTTATTTCACAAAATTAAGCACTTCATCAGGAGGAGTTTAAGGAGTTGTAAATATAACAGAGGCAAATACACTGTTATTTACTCTGATAAATGATGCACCAAAGGGAGTATTATCACCTCTACTGCAGCTATCAAGGCCCTAACCAAGCCTGTCCCTGTCTCCATTGATCCTAAGCGGGTATCTCCTATTCTACAAGAAATCAATTGTGCCCCTGGTGCAACTCCATTCAGCACAGGTTCCTGTTTAAAAACATTTCAATAAACTGGTGCTTGTATAATTGTGGTTTAAATGAAAAGCCAAAAGTTAAGGAACATACTTCAGGATGAAAAGCAGCTGCAATGCCGGCAACATGGGTAGCATGCGGAGAGCAGTCAGTTACTATGCTGACAAGGTTCCCATCATCATACACATTTGCTACAAAAGAGCAAGCATCTAATTTGCTAAAAATCCCAAACTTTCGCTCAATCCTGCAGATAATTTTGTATAGATCAGAAACACAATATATGGACGATAACCTTCTAGTTTACAATGGTAATACGGATAGATTGTATAAGATAAGATATGGGAACAGCATACTACTTCAATTACAAGTGAAAACATGTCTGGTATATCATGTTTACAAAATTTGTAATAAAACATCCCAAATTGAATCACTGGCTTCTCGTTACTAGATTTACAAATCATATATACATTTCGAGAGAACCTAAAATGGCATAGCTTCTCCAGCCAGAAGAAGTGGTGCAGCAGTAATTGTATACAACAGTAGGTATCTACCGCCATGAAGATGGTGGGCTGCAGATAGGGACTTGATGTAACAGAATCATCTACAGAAGTACTTATGATGATGATTTTGTATCACATAAATCACATATTAGTAGAGTATAAATGTTGGTGAAACGTGTCCTAATAAATACGCCTTATATTTTTGGGATGGAAGACGTATTTCACAGTTATAACAACAAAGCCTTTAGTCCCAAACAAGTTGGGGTAGGCTGGAGCTGAAACCCATAAGATCTCACAACCAACTCATGGTTCTGGCGCACCCCTGTCCATGGCTAGTTCTTTGGTGATATTCCAGTCCTTCAGATCTCTCTTTATGGACTCCTCCCATGTCAAGTTTGGTCTACCCCGACCTCTTGACGTTCTCAGCACGCTTTAGCCGTCCGCTATGCACTGGAGCTTCTGGAGGCCAGCGTTAAATATGCCCAAACCATCTCAGACGATGTTGGACAAGCTTCTCTTCAATTGGTGCTCCCCAACTCTACCTCATATATCATCATTCCGAGCCCAATCCTTCCTTGTGTGGCCAGTTGGCTACACATCCATCTCAACAAGCGCATCTCTGCTACACCTAACTGTTGAACATGTCGCCTTTTAGTCAGCCAACACTCAGCCATACAACATTGCCGGTTGAATCGCCGTCCTATAGAACCTGCCTTTTAGCTTTTGTGGCACTCTCTTGTCACAGAATGCCAGACGCTTGGCGCCACTTACTTGAACACCAAGTAATAATCAAAAAGGATACAGACTCAATCTCTATCTCTTGCTTATCTAAATAATTAATCTTTCTATTCACATAATATTCCATATTCATTTGAATATTCCATAACCTTATATTTGCTCACGTGATCAAAAATAAAGTGAATTCTCTGATGAAGACCTTAAATGAGCACTTTCAGCACCTGAAGTATTCATGTGGACAAAGCACATCAAACAGGACCCTAGAAAATAAAATGCCTTTCGAGGGCTAGAAGGAGCAACGAACTGTCTGTGCAAGAGATTACATCGTCTACTTTACAACATCAACACCACAGGATCGACCATACCTGTAGTTTGTCAACGGAACAAAATCTGCTAGTTTTCCACTATCTTTCTTATCCTCAAGTCCCTGCGTATCAACTGCAACCCTCCACACATCACCATCATGCCATACAACAACATCAATCACAGGTCCCCTGTCATCAAAACCCTGCAGAAACAGAAATAAGACATGTACAATAGCTGAAATCGGCTAAAATTTCGGGGAAGTATGATCGCTTTCTTACATCTGCTTGTTTCCTCAGGCAATCAAGTCTGTTTTGCAGGTCTTCTTGAGACTTTTTCAGTTTAGCATCATAAGGCTTACTATGCTTCTGCAATCATTTTCGGTGGAGGTGAGCCACTCATTTAAATAGATGTTTAAAGAATATCATAAAAAGCAGTGTGCAAGGCCAGCAGTATCACTCTTAGCTGGAATATAGACTCAATATTAGCAGTACATATGCAAAATCACTTCATTAATGGCTTTCTGTATCTCCTAGCTGAACCACTTTATTTGACTGCCACATCACATACTCACAATGCTTGACAATAGCTATCGCGCAAAGTGTAATCTACAAGGAGTACATATAATAAAAAGAAAAACGGCATGCAAAGGAGAATCAAAATTGTAAACCAAATGAATCTATACGCAACAAAAGAAGTCACTTCAACCTTTTCAAACTCGTTCAGCTGCTTCAGAGCTCCGGATATCGCTTCTTGGTTTTCTTCATCCCATTTCTTTTTTCTTTCTTTCTGAAGTCATACTTAATAGATTTTCATTAAAATATTGATATTGAGTGTGATATAAAACCTTCAGAATGCAGGCATTAAATATTGTATTTACCTTCAATCGAGATATAAGTGTGTCCGTGAAGAGTTCATATACTAGTTTGCAGCCAACACGCCACTCTTGAGAAGGGTTCTTCCATGAGGGGTTTACAGACAAACGAGCGCCTGAGTGTAAACAGAGGTTAGCATATCAGGGCATCAGGACAGAAAATTGCCTTTCAGAATATGGATATTCTTCAAGGCATGGAGCGTTACAGGTCGCAACTATTGAAAAGACAATATAATTGGTATATGGTACCTCAGATACAATAGAATCATAATCAAGTACATGCTAAAGTTGAACAGCATTAACAAAAAAAAGTTGCAGTGACTACGACAAGGGGAAAAAACGAGTTTGGTTTTAACACATTTTGCTAATTCACATAAATAAATGTTTAGCTTCAAATTGTATCCCATTAAATGAGTAATATAAACAAAACAAACCCTCAGGGCATGACCAACCTGAAGCACCAACTATAGCACCATCAGCATCAGCTTTCACCACTTTGGACGTGTCAACATCACCACTACCCGTGCTACATTTAAGAGCATACTCGTTGGCAAATACATCATTCAAGAGAAGTTGGCATCTGAAAATAAATAAACAAATAGTGCAGTTTCCAAATTCTGGAAGAGTCTAAGTACCAATCAATAACATCAAGGATCTTGGGCTTCCCGTCAGAAGTTTTCTGCAACCCAGCTGCAGCCGGATCAACTCCAGAATCTATCAGACATACAAGTCACATCAGCGCAAAACAAGTAGGACAATGAAATCCTATGAAATACACATAATAATTGCATGCCAGAGTCAGATCCACCACAGATCGTCCGAGACTCGAGCTATACCCATGTAACCTGCCTGAGCTCTTCCCCAAATGAAGAAACCTTCCAACCACCATGTATGCGAGTTGTTAACTTGTAATAGCCTCATACTGGTGAGCTTTAGAGCATGTTTATCTCGTCCTTACATAGATGACTACTCGTAGAAGCATTTATTTTTTGTCAATAGAAATTGGTTGTGTTTGGTTAGCGACAAGAGGCGCTATGCCATGTGCTGCAACATGGCAACATCTAAGTCTATGTTAAGTTAGGATCATGCAAACCGGGTAGGTGCTGCCTGCTGCAGTAGTCCGAACCATACAACAAGCAAGTGAAGTCACACCCCATAAGCTGCAAATAGGAATCTAGGATTACAAAAACAGCAGATCACTTCCCATATAAGTCAATTAACCATTTCATTAATCTCCCACATCGTACAGGCATTGCATACGTGGGCCTAAACTGCAGCGACTGAGCCCCCAAGTGATGAATCAGAAAATCCTCTGAAGCTACGCAGCTCAGTGGAGCCACCCACTTGAACACTACAAACTGGGCAGAACGACGATCCAAAACACCTAGTGAGCTACACTCTCCAGCTGACGGCACGCCATACCAGAACTCGGACGCGGTTTAACCTCTGTCGGACCAAAGTATCGCCTAGGGATCCAGCCGAATTGCCAATTCAGACCGCATCGGAGGAATCCAATTCTCCGGCCAAAAGATGAGGTCAACTACAGTCAACCCTCAGCACAACGATGGCAAGTATGGACTATTAGCCGGAGCAGGGGGGCGGGGGGCAACTGGAAGGCACTCACCGAAGATGGCGATGAGCGAGCCGCGGCCGTCGTACTCGGGGTGCGCGGCAAGGAAGCGGTCAACGCCGGTCTCCTTCTTCGGCATGAGCGACTCGAGGAAGGAGGGCTCGGTGAGGCGGAACCCACTGGCGGCTGCGGCGGCGGTCGTCTCCTCGGCGGGCGGCGGCGTCGTCGGCGCGGAGGAGGAAGACGGCATCGCGGTGGGCGCGACGCCTGCGCTGGGGCCCGGGCCCCGGGTCGGACCAGCCGCGACGGTGGGGTGGGCGTTGGCGTGGAGCGGTGCGGGGGTGGAGCAACAGGCGGAGACTCTGAGGAGGGGCCGCAGGTGGGCGACGGGTTTATGTAGCGCGGCTGCGGTCGCGCTGCCTGCGCAGCTCCCGAGCCACATTAGGTGAAGGCTGGCTTCCTTTACACTTTTTCCAACTGATTTTGGAGTTTGTTTATTTTTGATGAGTGGATTCCGAATGTTCAGCTCGATTGCCGGATCTGCGTGGAAACCATGGCTGACGATGATGATGATGGGGCGATGAGTGCGTGGAATTGAAAATGGCAGCACTGCTGTACCAGAGCAGAGCAGAGCGGCAATGGAGACTGTGCCAAGCGCTTGCAGGAAGCCGCGAGCGTGGTAGGGGTAGGCTGGCAGCCGGTGGTTGGCTAGGGGCAGTCTGGCTGGTGCTGAATAGATAATTTGGCTGATACTACATGGAATATCCAAAAAGAGATGTGGGAGATATTTGTGGCCTTGGAATGATGATTTATCTGTGAAACTGAACATTAGAGTGTTGAGAATTTTTGTATTTCTTCCTCTTCTTCTTCTTCATCCTCAAATATGTCATTGCTATATGTAAATAGTTTTCGCGCAAGATAGACGTGTTTTTTCCAAGTTCTCGGAAACTTCGCCTGCAGCAAAGCCCGGACAAAACAAACTACAGAAAAATTTCCAACGAACACACCATTGGTAACACAGAGGCACGAACAACATGTATGCATCACATTCCAAACTTGTTCCTCAGGAATAGGAATCTCGCAACCACAACAAAAACACAGATAGAGGGGATATCTCTGCAGCAGAAGTAAGACGCTCCACGAAATCCATTACATGTCATATACAACTACGAGATCGGACTGCACGGCCTTTATTACAACATTATACTGAAGCTTCAGGTGATGCACCAATGCATCTAGTTGATGCAGCAACAAGGCTTAATAACTCGCGAGCAGCTTCTTGATATCCTTCTGCAAAGATCCAAGGAGTAAGCACCACAAGATCAGGAAAGGAAGTTTGATCATCAAATGGAGCACATATTGCACTGTCGGGACTTACCTCGATGCTGAGGGGGGAGGTGGTTGGCGCATAGCGATCCACAACATGCCCCTCCTTGTCAACCAAGAACTTTGAGAAGTTCCATTTGATGTTGTCCCCGAAGAGACTGCCTTTGCTGGACTTCAGGAACTTGTAGACAGGTGCAACATTGTCACCATTGACATCAACCTGACAGATGGTGGAAGTTAAGTTAGTACAACTAGCTGCTTGCCTCTCTGATAGATAACTGTAGTATGTGAAGAAAAATCAAGCGACAAAACTAGGATAGTTGCTATTTTCAGAAAGAAAGGAAAGTCAGTTGCTACAACTGAAGTCCGAATGTCTGATAACCAATAGCGATTTCAGAGTTTATATCACACAGACTGCATACAAACTAGAGAACACATGTTGGACTAGCTTTCCTCGATCAAATGATAATTACTGTTCATGGACGCAAGTCATAATGTACACTGTACACTAAAGCAATCATTCTTTCAGCCTGAAACAGAGACACAAAAAGGAAAAGAAAGAAGTATTAAGCACACATTTACCTTGTCAAAAATTGGATACTCGGCCTTAAAGCGAGTGCAAGCAAACTGAACAATTTCCTCATTAGTGCCCGGTTCCTGCCCACCAAACTGGTTGCATGGGAAAGCAAGGATCTCAAAACCTGTGGTCAAATCAAATTGTTAGCATAATAGGTCATAACTGAAAATCAGGGACTAATCCATGTGCAGATATATCATACCCTGGTCCTTGTACTTCTCGTACAACTGAGCGAGCTCCGTGTAGTTGGAATTGGTCAAGCCACTGCAGTAGTTACAATTATCTTTGTTAATCTAACAAAATGGTCGTCCTTTCAGTACTTGCATCTCTCTACAAATGGGGAATTAGTCAGAAGTCAACGTCATGACACTTAATATGCACACATAAAAACAGGTTGTCCAACTCCAAAGTCCAAACCAACTTGATCAGAGTAATTTTCTCCATGTCTAGACAACTTTGATGCTAATCACAAATGCTGGTCCTAATGAACCACAAACTAGTGTGATAGACTATGCATATTTAGCAGAACAATATTTTAAGATTAAAGTTGTATAATATACACACTATACTCAACTTTGCAGATGACAATCCAAACTTGACAGCGTAAAATGCATACCACGAATGCAAACTTGACAGTATAATATACACATTATACATGTTTATTTATACACCGCAACATGAATAAGAGAATTACATGACGACTTCTAAATAATTTCACAAGACATGAAAAAATTGAACATAAAAGATAAAGAGCAGATGTGAAGGAGCAGTAATAATAGTTCATACCACTGGGATGCAACATTGACAATGAGGAGAACCTTCCCCTTGTAGGTGCTCAGGTCGACATCTTTTCCACTTGCATCCTGCAGGCACAAAATGAAGCGTTTATCAAAATTCGCGCAGAAAAACAGAGTCAACTAAACTATTGGTTAAGAACACAAGAGTGAAGTGACAGCGGGATAAGGGGTGTGCACATGTGCAAGCGCAATTGCAGACACGGAAAATTGGCAGGGACTTGGATGCGAAATTCGGATTGAGATAACGGAAGGGGCAGGCGCGACATGTGGCAGGCAAACCTTGACGGTGAAGTCGTGGACGGAGGAGGCGGAGGAGGCGGCGGCGGCCATGCTGCTGAACAGCGAGAATCTGGCGCCGACCGGGCGGAGCAGCGGCGACGAGGCGGCGGCGAAGGCGGCGGCGCGGAGCGGCGGCTGCGCGAAGGGGATAGCGAGGCGCGGGCGGCTGCACGGCAGCAGCGCCGAAGAAGGGGAGACGACGGCGCTTCTCAGGAGGCGGAGGCGGTGGACGAGCGGGGCGGGGCGAGAAGGCATCGGGGACCGGAGACCGGGCTTTATAGCGGAGATCGAGGGTGTGTGGCCGCGTTGGGGAGAGGATGCCTGCTTCGACTTTGCGTTCCGGAGTGCGCTGTGACGTGCTGCTCGACGTTCGTCCTGGATGAGGCTCGCCTCTGGCCACGTCCGGCGTCGGGGGTCCGCCACGTGTGAAGGGAATCCGGGTACCGGGCGACGCCCGGGGCGCTGCCGCCCGATCGCCATCCGACGGCTGGCGAATTCACGGTGTGTCTCACGGCCTCGGAACCCCAGGACGCGTTGCTTGGCTGGCATCAGCGCTTAGCTCTGCCGGGAGATGGTTTGTGTCAAGAAAATTAAGAAAACTCTGCCGGCAGATACGCGGCGGGTAGCCGCAAACCGTTCGGCGCGGAACCTTCGATGCCGTAGTGCAGGTCGAGAGCATGTCGCCGTCTGGTGTGGTGTTTGATCTGAGGCAAACACGGTGAAATGGAAAAGAGCATAAACCCGGGCATCTTCGGCATCTTTTTGTCTAGGAGCATCCTTCATCTTTGCGCAGAATACTATGGACCGTTCCCCATTGTGTGCACGGGTTTTCGATTCAGTTAGATCCCATATCTTTGTTTTTTCATGTTTTCTAGAGCAGTACATGACTAGGACTTGGATCATCGAACGATTCCTCAACAAACAGACATATCGGATCAAATGGCGTGTGTCCCGTTTGCCATTAAGGTGCGGAAGTAGTTAGGCATCTCTTATACCTGTGCGTCCATGCTAAGAAGTTAGGATTGGTTAGGGGTAAGTTGACTGAATATTTGATTTGGGTCAGTCGATCTGTTTCCAACCGTCATATTCGAAATGAACGGTCAGATTGATTTCTTCAACCTCCAGCCGATCTACTGTTCATCTTCTTACTGTAACCGCCGCACGTACCACCGGCCAAGCCGCCATCCTCCGCCACCCGCGGCCGGTGGCGCTCCCGCGCCAGGCCGGCCGCCCCGCCCTCCCCTCAACCGCCGCCCTCGGCCATTCCTCTAGGGCCTCCCGACGACGAGCTTTTCTCTGGCGAAGCCACACCGCCGCCCCACCACCGCCCCCCAACCACCGCCGTCTACCACCTCCCCCACCCGAAACCCTAAGATAGATACTGGGGTAGCCTGCCCAGCGACCTTCTTCTTCCCCTCCGGCGAGTTTCTTCCTTCCCGCGCTTGTTTCTTCCTTCGACCAAAATCGACTGACCCAATGTTCGAAAATCAGGCGATTGACATGTAGCTATTGTGAAGAAGTTATGAAGAAGAACGGGGATCATGGATCAGATCGACTTGGCCATGTCGGTTGATAGGTCAGGGTCTGTACTCCTAGAACACCTACTTTCTTTACCGGACGAACAACTAGCAATGCATCCTTCGGTAATGATGAAAGAAGTGCTAATTATTGGGGGTTGGTTCCTGTGGTGGATCGGATGGTAGTTAAACCCAATGAATATGTTTCACCCAGATGGAGATGACCTATTTCGGTGCTGGCTATCGCATGTAATTTTCAGAATAGCATCGCCAAGAGCATCCCAACTACAAAGAGGAGATGGACTAAGCCTGATGCAAGGTTTGTTAAATTAAATTTGGATGCAACCTTCTTCATGGACTATGGAATGGGTGCTATTGCAGCTATACTTTGAGATGAAAAAGGTACTTTTCTTGCTGCCCAATGCAAATTTATACAGTATGCTGCTGATGTGATCACAACTGAAGCAATCGCAATGAGAGATGAGTTAGAGTTTGCAAAGTCCCTTGAATTTAATTGTGTTGAAGTAGAATCAGATTCTTCACAAGTAAATGAGTTTTGTTCCGGGCAAACTCAATGGTGGTAAGAAGCATCAGCAATTTTTTCGAGAGTGTGTAGACACAGCATCGATGATCGGGAAGGTCATGTTTAGGCATTGTTTTCGTTCTGCAAATCAAGCAGCTCATGTGCTAGCGAATTATAGTTTTTGTAATAAGACCTTTTCTGTTTGGTTAGACGAGCCACCTGACTATATTGTTAGTGCAGTCGTGAACGGTGTAACCCTATTCGAGTTTTAGTAAAGCTAGCCATGATGGCCTTTCCTAAAAAAAGACTTGGATCATCAAACACCATAACACGCAGGGACAGAAGCACGCATGCATGCAACCACTAGATTGCTTTAAGATCCATAAACTTATTTGGTTTGAAGACATTTGATTACTGTAGGGCAGGATCAATTCATGCATGCTTTTAGTAGTATTTTGTCAAGGTTGCATGCGCCATCCACCCCACCCCCTTACGTGCCTTTTTAGTTCATCTTCAAAATTGAATCTACTACTCCGGTTTATCTTTTGAACCAGAAGTCTAAATTAAGTTTAATTTGCATATTTGTGTCCGTTGCAACTAAAATTTTGAAAAGGATCAATTTTAAATACATTTTGATTTTTTACAAAGATTTCAAGTTTCAAATATTCAAACTTGATTATTATTATTTAGATAAAAGACATACGCTCGACCTTATAGGTAAAGTTAATAGGCACCAGACAACCGTTCAGACAAGCAAACAAATAGCCCACATTGGCAAATGAAGGAAAATGCCCTAGAGGCAATAATAAAGTTGTTATTTATATTTCCTTATATCATGATAAATTTTTATTATTCATGCTAGAATTGTATTAACCGGAAACTTAGTACATGTGTGAATACATAGAAAAACAGAGCGTCACTAGTATGCCTCTACTTGACTAGCTCGTTGAATCAAAGATGGTTAAGTTTCCTAGCCATAGACATGAGTTGTCATTTGATTAACGGGATCACATCATTAGAGAATGATGTGATTGACTTGACCCATTCCGTTAGCTTAGCATTTGATCGTTTAGTATATTGCTATTGCTTTCTTCATGACTTATACATGTTCCTATGACTATGAGATTATGCAACTCCCGAATACCGGAGGAACACTTTGTGTGCTACCAAACGTCACAACGTAACTGGGTGATTATAAAGGTCCTCTACAGGTGTCTCCGATGGTACTTGTTGAGTTGGCATAGATCAAGATTAGGATTTGTCACTCCGATTGTCGGAGAGGTATCTCTGGGCCTCTCGGTAATGCACATCACTATAAGCCTTGCAAGCAATGCAACTAATGAGTTAATTGCGGGATGATGTATTACGGAACGAGTAAAGAGACTTGCCGGTAACGAGATTGAACTAGGTATTGAGATACCGACGATCGAATCTCGGACAAGTAACATACCGATGACAAAAGGAACAACGTATGTTGTTATGCGGTTTGACCGATAAAGATCTTCGTAGAATATGTAGGAACCAATATGAGCATCCAGGTTCCGCTATTGGTTATTGACCGGAGATGTGTCTCGGTCATGTCTACATAGTTCTCGAACCCGTAGGGTCCGCGCGCTTAACGTTCGGTGACGATCGGTATTATGAGTTTATGTGTTTTGATGTACCAAAGGTAGTTCGGAGTCCAGGATATGATCACGGACATGACGAGGAGTCTCGAAATGGTTGAGACATAAAGATCGATATATTGGAAGCCTATATTTGGACATCGGAATAGTTCCGAGTGAAATCGGGATTTTACCGGAGTACCGGGAGGTTACCGGAACCCCCCAGTAAGTGTATGGGCCTTATTGGGCCATAGTGGAGAGAGAGAGGAGACCAGGGCAGGCCGCGCGCCCCCTCTCCCTCTGGTCCGAATTGGACTAGGAGGGGGGCGGCGCCCCCCTTTCCTTCCTCCCTCTCTCCCCCTTCCTTCTCTCCTAGTCCAACTAGGGAAGGGGGGAATCCTACTCCCGGTGGGAGTAGGACTCCTCTAGGGCGCGCCATAGAGGGCCGGCCCTCCCCCCTCCTCCACTCCTTTATATAAGGGGAGGGGGCACCCCATAGACACACAAGTTGATCATTGATCTTTTAGCCGTGTGCGGTGCCCCCTCCACCATAATCCACCTCGGTCATATCGTAGCGGTGCTTAGGCGAAGCCCTGCGTCGGTAGCAACATCATCACCGTCATCACGTCGTCGTGCTGACGGAACTCTCCCTCGAAGCTCTACTGGATCGTGAGTTCGCGGGACCTCACCGAGCTGAACGTGTGCAGATCGCGGAGGTGCCGTACGTTCGGTACTAGGATCGGTCGATTGTGAAGACGTACGACTACATCAACCGCGTTGTCATAACGCTTCCGCTTACGGTCTACGAGGGTACGTGGACGACACTCTCCCCTCTCGTTGCTATGCATCACCATGATCTTGCGTGTGCATAGGAATTTTTTTGAAATTACTACGTTCCCCAACAGTGGCATCCGAGCCAGGTTTATGCGTAGATGTTATATGCACGAGTAGAACACAAGTGAGTTGTGGGCGATACAAGTCATACTGCTTACCAGCATGTCATACTTTGATTCGGCGGTATTGTTGGATGAAGCGGCTCGGACTGACATTACACGTACGCTTACGCGAGACTAGTTCTACCGACGTGCTTCGCACACAGGTGGCTGGCGGGTGTCAGTTTCTCCAACTTTAGTTGAATCGAGTGTGGCAACGCCCGGTCCTTGTGAAGGTTAAAACAGCACATACTTGACGAAATATCGTTGTGGTTTTGATGTGTAGGTAAGAACGGTTCTTGCTCAGCCCGTAGCAGCCAAAAACTTGCAACAACAAAGTAGAGGACGTCTAACTTGTTTTTGCAGGGCATGTTGTGATGTGATATGGTCAAGACATGATGCTAAATTTTATTGTATGAGATGATCATGTTTTGTAACAGAGTTATCGACAACTAGCAGGAGCCATATGGTTGTCGCTTTATTGTATGAAATGCAATCGCCATGTAATTGCTTTACTTTATCACTAAGCGGCAGCGATAGTCGTAGAAGCAATAGTTGGCGAGACGACAACGATGCTACGATGGAGATCAAGGTGTCGCGCCAGTGACAATGGTGATCATGACGGTGCTTTGGAGATGGAGATCAAAGGCACAAGAGGATGATGGCCATATCATATCACTTATATTGATTGCATGTGATGTTTATCTTTTATGCATCTTATTTTGCTTAGATCGACGGTAGCATTATAAGATGATCTCTCACTAAATTTCAAGGTATAAGTGTTCTCCCTGAGTATGCACCTTGCGAAAGTTCGTCATGCCGAGACAGCACGTGATGATCGGGTGTGATAAGCTCTACGTTCACATACAACGGGTGCAAGCCAGTTTTGCACACGCAGAATACTCGGGTTAAACTTGACGAGCCTAGCATATGCAGATATGGCCTCGAAACACTGAGACCAAAAGGTCGAGCGTGAATCATATATTAGATATGATCAACATAGTGATGTTCACCATTGAAAACTACTCCATCTCACGTGATGATCGGACATGGTTTAGTTGATATGGATCACGTGATCACTTAGATGATTAGAGGGATGTCTATCTAAGTGGGAGTTCTTTAGTAGTATGATTAATTGAACTTTAATTTATCATAAACTTAGTACCTGATAGTATTTTGCATGTCTGTGTTGTTGTAGATAGATGGCCCGTGCTGTTGTTCCCTTGAATTTTAATGCGTTCCTTGAGAAAGCAAAGTTGAAAGATGGTGGTAGCAATTACACGGACTGGGTCCGTAACTTGAGGATTATCCTCATTGCTGCACAGAAGAATTACGTCCTGGAAGCACCGCTGGGTGCCAAACCCGCTGCAGGAGCAACACCAGATGTTATGAACGTCTGGCCGAGCAAAGCTGATGACTACTCGATAGTTCAGTGTGCCATGCTTTACGGCTTAGAACCGGGACTTCAACGACGTTTTGAACGTCATGGAGCATATGAGATGTTCCAGGAGTTGAAGTTAATATTTCAAGCAAATGCCCGGATTGAGAGATATGAAGTCTCCAATAAGTTCTACAGCTGCAAGATGGAGGAGAATAGTTCTGTCAGTGAGCAAATACTCAAAATGTTTGGGTATAACAATCACTTGATTTAACTGGGAGTTAATCTTCCGGATGATAGTGTCATTGACAGAATTCTTCAATCACTGCCACCAAGCTACAAGAGCTTCGTGATGAACTATAATATGCAAGGGATGGATAAGACAATTCCGGAGCTCTTCGCGATGCTAAAGGCTGCGGAGGTAGAAATCAAGAAGGAGCATCAAGTGTTGATGGTCAACAAGACCACCAGTTTCAAGAAAAAGGGTAAAGGGAAGAAGGGGAACTTCAAGAAGAATGGAAAGCAAGTTGCTGCTCAAGTGAAGAAGCCCAAGTCTGGACCTAAGCCTGAGACTGAGAGCTTCTACTGCAAAGGGACTAGTCACTAGAAGCGGAACTGCCCCAAGTATTTGGCGGATAAGAAGGATGGCAAGGTGAACAAAGGTATATGTGATATACATGTTATTGATGTGTACCTTACTAATGCTCGCAGTAGCACCTGGGTATTTGATACTGGTTCTGTTGCTAATATTTGCAACTCGAAACAGGGACTACAAATTAAGCAAAGATTGGCTAAGGATGAGGTGAGGATGCGCGTGGGAAATGGTTCCAAAGTCGATGTGATCGCGGTCGGCACGCTACCTCTACATCTACCTTCAGGATTAGTTTTAGACCTGAATAATTGTTATTTGGTGCCAGCGTTGAGCATGAACATTATATCTGGATCTTGTTTGATACGAGACGGTTATTCATTTAAATCAGAGAATAATGGTTGTTCTATTTATATGAGTAATATCTTTTATGGTCATGCACCTTTGAAGAATGGTCTTTTTTTTGATGAATCTCGATAGTAGTGATACACATATTCATAATATTGAAGCCAAAAGATGCAGAGTTGATAATGATAGTGCAACTTATTTGTGGCACTGCTGTTTGGGTCATATTGGTGTAAAGCGCATGAAGAAACTCCATTCTGATGGACTTTTGGAATCACTTGATTATGAATCACTTGGTACTTGTGAACCATGCCTCATGGGCAAGATGACTAAAACACCGTTCTCCGGAACAATGGAGCGAGCAACAGATTTGTTGGAAATCATACATACGGATGTATGTGGTCCGATGAATGTTGAGGCTCGCGGCGGGTATCGTTATTTTCTCACCTTCACAGATGATTTGAGCAAATATGGGTATATCTACTTGATGAAACATAAGTATGAAACATTTGAAAAGTTCAAAGAATTTCAGAGTGAAGTGGAAAATCATCGTAACAAGAAAATAAAGTTTCTATGATCTGATCGTGGAGGAGAATATTTGAGTTACGAGTTTGGTCTTCATTTGAAACAATGCGGAATAGTTTCGCAACTCACGCCACCCGGAACACCACAACGTAATGGTGTGTCCGAACGTCGTAATCGTACTTTACTAGATATGGTGCGATCTATGATGTCTCTTACTGATTTACCGCTATCGTTTTGGGGTTATGCTTTAGAGACGGCAGCATTCACGTCCATCTAAATCCGCTGAGACGGCGCCTTATGAACTATGGTTTGGCAAGAAATCAAAGTTTTCGTTTCTTAAAGTTTGGGGTTGCGATGCTTATGTGAAAAAGCTTCAACCTGATAAGCTCGAACCCAAATCGGAGAAATGTGTCTTCATAGGATACCCAAAGGAGACTGTTGGGTACACCTTCTATTGCAGATCCGAAGGAAAGATATTCGTTGCTAAGAATGGACCCTTTCTAGAGAAGGAGTTTCTCTCGAAAGAAGTGAGTGGGAGGAAAGTAGAACTTGATGAGGTAACTGTACCTGCTCCCTTATTGGAAAGTAGTTCATCGCAGAAATCAGTTCCTGTGACTCCTACACCAATTAGTGAGGAAGCTAATGATGATGATCATGTAACTTCAGATCAAGTTACTACCGAACCTCGTAGGTCAACCAGAGTAAGATCCGCACCAGAGTGGTATGATACGTCTCCAACGTATCTATAATTTTTTATTGTTCCATGCTATATTATATTCTGTTTTGGACATTATTGGGCTTTATTATACACTTTTATATTATTTTTGGGACTCACCTATTAACCGGAGGCCCAGCCCAGAATTGCTGTTTTTTGCCTATTTCAGAGTTTCGCAGAAAAAGAATATCAAACAGAGTCCAAACGGAATGAAACCTTCGGGAACGTGATTTTTGGAACTAACGTGATCCAGAGGACTTGGACCCTACGTCAAGAAAGCAACCAGGAAGGCACGAGGTAGGGGGCGCGCCTACCCCCCTAGGCGCGCCCTCCACCCTCGTGGGGCCCACGTTGCTCCACCGACGTACTTCCTCCTCCTATATATACCTACGTACCCCCAAACTACCAGATACGGAGCCAAAAACCTAATTCCACCGCCGCAACCTTCTGTACCCATGAGATCCCATCTTGGGGCCTTTTCCGGAGCTCCGCCGGAGGGGGCATCGATCACGGAGGGCTTCTACATCAACACCATAGCCTCTCCGATGATGTGTGAGTAGTTTACCTCAGACCTTCGGGTCCATAGTTATTAGCTAGATGGCTTCTTCTCTCTCTCTTTGGATCTCAATACAATGTTCTCCCCCTCTCTTGTGGAGATCTATTCGATGTAATCTTCTTTTGCGGTGTGTTTGTTGAGACCGATGAATTGTGGGTTTATGATAAAGTTTATCTATGAACAATATTTGAATCTTCTCTGAATTCTTTTATGTATGATTGGTTATCTTTGCAAGTCTCTTCGAATTATCAGTTTGGTTTGGCCTACTAGATTGATCTTTCTTGCAATGGGAGAAGTGCTTAGCTTTGGGTTCAATCTTGCGGTGTCCTTTCCCAGTGACAGTAGGGGTAGCAAGGCACGTATTGTATTGTTGCCATCGAGGATAACAAGATGGGGTTTATATCATATTGCATGAGTTTATCCCTCTACATCATGTCATCTTACTTAAAGCGTTACTCTGTTCTTTTGAACTTAATACTCTAGATGCATGCTGGATAGCGGTCGATGTGTGGAGTAATAGTAGTAGATGCAGGCAGGAGTCGGTCTACTTGTCGCGGACGTGATGCCTATATACATGATCATACCTAGATATTCTCATAACTATGCTCAATTCTGTCAATTGCTCAACAGTAATTTGTTTACCCACCGTAATACTTATGCTCTCGAGAGAAGCCACTAGTGAAACCTATGGCCCCCGGCTCTATTTTCCATCATATTAATCTTCCAACACTTAGCTATTTTTATTGCCTTTTATTTTACTTTGCATCTTTATCATAAAAATACCAAAAATATTATCTTATCACATCTATCAGATCTCACTTTCGGAAGTGACCGTGAAGGGATTGACAACCCCTTTATTGCATTGGTTGCAAGGATTTTATTTGTTTGTGTAGGTGCGAGGGACTCGTGCGTGGCCTCCTACTGGATTGATACCTTGGTTCTCAAAAACTGAGGGAAATACTTACGCTGCTTTACTGCATCACCCTTTCCTTGAACCTTTCCTTTTCAAGGGAAAACCAACGCAGTGCTCAAGAGGTGGCAAGAAGGATTTCTGGCGCCGTTGTCGGGGAGGCTTACGCGAAGTCAAGTCAAGATTTGACTCCCGACAACGAGCCATTTCTGGCGCCGTTGCCGGGGAGTCTACGCAAAAGTCAACATACCAAGTACCCATCACAAACCCTTATCTCCCGCATTACATTATTTGCCATTTGCCTCTCATTTTCCTCTCCCCCACTTCACCCTTGCTGTTTTATTCGCCTTCTTCCTGTATGCCTTTCTGTTCGTGTTTCCACGTGCCTTCTATTTGCGTGCATCTTTGCTTGCTAAGAATCTATTGATATGGATCCACTTAAAGTGTTCTACTTGGATCATCTTCGATCCCTGTGCGCTCGTGCTGAAACTCCAACTAGCCTAGTTGATGGGGAATCTTTAGATGAGCATGCTCATTTTGTGCGTCACGGTTTGTCTGAAAAAGGGAGACTCTTATGGAATCAAATAAACAAATTGATGTGTTATGCTTGGAATCTTTGTGAAATTTATGATTTTACTTGTTGCTCTGAAAACATTAAGAAACACCTTCCCTACCAATGTGAGTCTAGTGATAATGGAATCCTATCTTCATATGCTAGGGGTGTTTATAATTACTATGATGTTCAACAAATTGAAGAATTTGTTGCTTTTAAGGGTGCTTATGAAATTGCTTCTTTGATTGAAACATATGGTGCTACTCTTTACAAATCTGAAAATTTTGCCATACTTAAATATTGTTATGATAATTATGCTTCCAATGCCTATGTTAAACCATATATTGAGGACTCCTCCGCTGTCCAAGAAGAAGCTAATATTTCGCAGGAGTCTATGAAAGAAGAAAATCATGATATGCATGAACCTATAGATAATAATGATTCCGATGATTTGATTGAAATATCCCTTGATGAACGTGATGCTTGCTATTCGTGTGGCCATGATGCCAATATTTATGAAGATGAATTTGCTATAGTTCCTTATGTTAAACATGAGATCGTTGCTATTGCACCCATATTTGATAGTTCCTTCGATGAAAAGCATGATCGCAATGATTTTACTATAAATTCTCTTGATGTCAATTGTGCTAATAATATGCAAAACCCTAAGCTTGGGGATGCTAGTTTTGCTATGTCTACTACTTGTTGCAATGATCATGATTGGGGTGATTCTTCTTATGATCTTGAAAATTTATTTAAGCCCCATAATAAATATGAGATTGATAATAATGTTTGCAATAATATTGAAAGTGGGTTTGGAAGAGTGTCAACTTTAGATCCCACATATTTGGAGAATATTCAATCTTATGGTATTTTTGATAAAAGTGGGTTTGGAGAGGTCATGACTTTAGTTAATGTTAATCCCACTATTTTTGAAGAGTGTCAACTTTGCATACATGTGGATCGTGTTGAGAATATGTTATGTGATAGCTATTTTGTTGAATTTTCTTATGATACTACATGTAATTATTATGAGATAGGAAAATATGGTTGTAGAAATTTTCATGTTACTAAATTACCTCTCTTCATGATGAGATTGCTATCGTCTCTTTCTTCTTCCTTGCATATGCTGGTTTTTGCTTGTCTTGATAATTTGTTTGCCTATAAGATGCCTATGCATAGGAAGTATGTTAGACTTAGATGTGTTTTTCACATGCTTTATGATGCTCTCTTTGTGCTTCAATTCTTGTCTTTCATGTGAGCATCATGGAAATTGACGATGCCTAGCTAGGGGCGTTAAACGATAGCGCTTGTTGGGAGGCAACCCAATTTTATTTTTAGTTTTTTTACTTTTTGCTTCTGTTTAGGAATAAATATTTGATCTAGCCTCTGGTTAGATGTGTTTTTATGTTTTAATTAGTGTTTGTGCCAAGTTTAACCTATAGGATCTTCTTGGATGATAGTTATCTGATCTTGCTGAAAATTCCAGAAACTTTCTGTTCACGAAAATAATTGTTAAAAATCACCAGAACGTGATAAAATATTGATTCCAATTGCTGCTGATCAATAAACAAAATTTCTAGGTCTTCCTATTTTGTCTGAATTTTTGGAGTTCCAGAAGTTTGCGTTAGTTACAGATTACTACAGACTGTTCTGTTTTCGACAGATTCTGTTTTTCGTGTGTTGTTTGCTTATTTTGATGAATCTATGGCTAGTAAAATAGTTTATAAACCATAGAGAAGTTGGAATACAGTATGTTTAACACCAATATAAATAAATAACAAGTTCATTACAGTACCTTGAAGTGGTGTTTTGTTTTCTTTCACTAACAGTGCTCACGAGATTTTCTGCTGAGTTTTGTGTTGTGAAGTTTTCAAGTTTTGGGTGAAAGATTTGATGGATTATGGAACAAGGAGTGGCAAGAGCCTAATCTTGGGGATGCCCATGGCACCCCAAGATAATCTAAGGACACCAAAAAGCCAAAGCTTGGGGATGCCCCGGAAGGCATCCCCTCTTTCGTCTACTTCCATCGGTAACTTTACTTGGAGCTATATTTTTATTCACCACATGATATGTGTTTTGCTTGGAGCGTCTTGTATTATTTGAGTCTTTATTTGTTAGTTTGCCACAATCATCCTTGCTGTACACACCTTTTGAGAGAGACACACATGATTCGGAAATTGTTAGAATACTCTATGTGCTTCACTTATATCTTTTGAGTTATATAGTTTTTGCTCTAGTGCTTCACTTATATCTTTTAGAGCACGGTGGTGGTTTTGTTTTATAGAAACTATTGTTCTCTCATGCTTCACTTAGATTATTTTGAGAGTCCTACAAAACAGCATGGTAATTTGCTTTAATTATGATAGTCATTCAAGATTAATAAAAAAATTCTTATGAGTGTGTTGAATACTATGAGAAGTTTGATGCTTGATAATTGTTTTGAGATATAAAGATGGTGATATTAGAGTCATGCTAGTTGAGTAGTTGTGGATTTGAGAAATACTTGTGTTAAAGTTTGTGATTCCCGTAGCATGCACGTATGGAGAACCGTTATGTGATGAAGTCGGAGCATGATTTATTTATTGATTGTCTTCCTTATGAGTGGCGGTCGGGGACGAGCGATGGTCTTTTCCTACCAATCTATCCCCCTAGGAGCATGCGCGTAATACCTTGCTTTGATAACTTGTAGATCTTTGCAATAAATATATGAGGTCTTTATGACTAATGTTGAGTCCATGGATTATACGCACTTTTCTTCCTTCCACCATTGCTAGCCTCTCTAATACCGCGCACTTTTCGCCGGTATCATACACCCACCATATACCTTCCTCAAAACAGCCACCATACCTACCTATCATGGCATTCCCATCGCCATTCCGAGATATATTGCCATGCAACTTACCATCGTTCCGTTTACTATGACGCGCTCCATCATTGTCATATTGCCTCGCATCATCATGTAGTTGACATCGTATTTGTGGCAAAGCCACCGTTCATAATTCTTTCATACATGTCACTCTTGATTCATTGCATATCCCGGTACACCACCGGAGGCATTCACATAGAGTCATATTTTGTTCTAAGTATTGAGTTGTAATTTTTGAGTTGTAAGTAAATAAAAGTGTGATGATCATCATTTTTAGAGCATTGTCCCAAGTGAGGAAAGGATGATGGAGACTATGATTCCCCCATAAGTCGGGATGAGACTCCGGACTAAAAAAAGAGGCCAAAAAAAGAGAAAAGGCCCAAATAAAAAAAGAGAAAAAGAGAAAAAGAGAGAAGGGACAATGTTACTATACTTTTACCACACTTGTGCTTCAAAGTAGCACCATGATCTTCATGATAGAGAGTCTCCTATGATATCACTTTCATATACTAGTGGGAATTTTTCATTATAGAACTTGGCTTGTATATTCCAATGATGGGCTTCCTCAAAATGCCCTAGGTCTTCGTGAGCAAGCGAGTAGGATGCACACCCACTTAGTTTCTTTTGTTGAGCTTTCATATACTTATAGCTCTAGTGCATCCGTTGCATGGCAATCCCTACTCACTCACATTGATATCTATTAATGGGCATCTCCATAGCCCGTTGATACGCCTAGTTGATGTGAGACTATCTTCTCCCTCTTTTTGTCTTCTCCACAACCACCATTCTATTCCACATATAGTGTTATGTCCATGGCTCACGCTCATGTATTGCGTGAAGATTGAAAAAGTTTGAGAACATCAGAAGTATGAAACAATTGCTTGGCTTGTCATCGGGGTTGTGCATGATTTAAATACTTTGTGTGGTGAAGATAGAGCATAGACAGACTATATGATTTTGTAGGGATAACTTTCTTTGGCCATGTTATTTTGAGAAGACATAATTGCTTAGTTAGTATGCTTGAAGTATTATTATTTTTATGTCAATATTAAACTTTTGTCTTGAATCTTTCGGATCTGAATATTCATACCACAATTAAGAGAATTACATTGAAATTATGCTAAGTAGCATTCCACATCAAAAATTCTGTTTTTATCATTTACCTACTCGAGGACTAGCAGGAATTAAGCTTGGGGATGCTTCATACGTCTCCAACGTATCTATAATTTTTAATTGTTACATGCTATATTATATTCTGTTTTGGACATTATTGGGCTTTATTATACACTTTTATATTATTTTTGGTACTCACCTATTAACCGGAGGCCCAGCCCAGAATTGCTGTTTTTTGCCTATTTCAGAGTTTCGCAGAAAAAGTATATCAAACGGAGTCCAAACGGAATGAAACCTTCGGGAACGTGATTTTTGGAATGAACGTGATCCAGAGGACTTGGACCCTATGTCAAGAAAGCAACCTGGAAGGCACGAGGTAGGGGGCGCGCCTACCCCCCCAGGCGTGCCCTCCACCCTCGTGGGGCCCATGTTGCTCCACCGACGTACTTCGTCCTTCTATATATACCTATGTACCCCCAAACTACCAGATATGGAGCCAAAAACCTAATTCCACCGCCGCAACCTTCTGTACCCGTGAGGTCCCATCTTGGGGCCTTTTCTGGAGCTCCGCCGGAGGGGGCATCGATCACGGAGGGCTTCTACATCAACACCATAGCCTCTCCGATGATGTGTGAGTAGTTTACCTCAGACCTTCATTTGAAACAATGCGGAATAGTTTCGCAACTCACGCCACCCGGAACACCACAACGTAATGGTGTGTCCGAACGTCGTAATCGTACTTTACTAGATATGGTGCGATCTATGATGTCTCTTACTGATTTACCGCTATCGTTTTGGGGTTATGCTTTAGAGACGACAGCATTCACGTCCATCTAAATCCGCTGAGACGGCGCCTTATGAACTATGGTTTGGCAAGAAATCAAAGTTTTCGTTTCTTAAAGTTTGGGGTTGCGATGCTTATGTGAAAAAGCTTCAACCTGATAAGCTCGAACCCAAATCGGAGAAATGTGTCTTCATAGGATACCCAAAGGAGACTGTTGGGTACACCTTCTATTGCAGATCCGAAGGAAAGATATTCGTTGCTAAGAATGGACCCTTTCTAGAGAAGGAGTTTCTCTCGAAAGAAGTGAGTGGGAGGAAAGTAGAACTTGATGAGGTAACTGTACCTGCTCCCTTATTGGAAAGTAGTTCATCGCAGAAATCAGTTCCTGTGACTCCTACACCAATTAGTGAGGAAGCTAATGATGATGATCATGTAACTTCAGATCAAGTTACTACCGAACCTCGTAGGTCAACCAGAGTAAGATCCGCACCAGAGTGGTATGATACGTCTCCAACGTATCTATAATTTTTTATTGTTCCATGCTATATTATATTCTGTTTTGGACATTATTGGGCTTTATTATACACTTTTATATTATTTTTGGGACTCACCTATTAACCGGAGGCCCAGCCCAGAATTGCTGTTTTTTGCCTATTTCAGAGTTTCGCAGAAAAAGAATATCAAACAGAGTCCAAACGGAATGAAACCTTCGGGAACGTGATTTTTGGAACTAACGTGATCCAGAGGACTTGGACCCTACGTCAAGAAAGCAACCAGGAAGGCACGAGGTAGGGGGCGCGCCTACCCCCCTAGGCGCGCCCTCCACCCTCGTGGGGCCCACGTTGCTCCACCGACGTACTTCCTCCTCCTATATATACCTACGTACCCCCAAACTACCAGATACGGAGCCAAAAACCTAATTCCACCGCCGCAACCTTCTGTACCCATGAGATCCCATCTTGGGGCCTTTTCCGGAGCTCCGCCGGAGGGGGCATCGATCACGGAGGGCTTCTACATCAACACCATAGCCTCTCCGATGATGTGTGAGTAGTTTACCTCAGACCTTCGGGTCCATAGTTATTAGCTAGATGGCTTCTTCTCTCTCTCTTTGGATCTCAATACAATGTTCTCCCCCTCTCTTGTGGAGATCTATTCGATGTAATCTTCTTTTGCGGTGTGTTTGTTGAGACCGATGAATTGTGGGTTTATGATAAAGTTTATCTATGAACAATATTTGAATCTTCTCTGAATTCTTTTATGTATGATTGGTTATCTTTGCAAGTCTCTTCGAATTATCAGTTTGGTTTGGCCTACTAGATTGATCTTTCTTGCAATGGGAGAAGTGCTTAGCTTTGGGTTCAATCTTGCGGTGTCCTTTCCCAGTGACAGTAGGGGTAGCAAGGCACGTATTGTATTGTTGCCATCGAGGATAACAAGATGGGGTTTATATCATATTGCATGAGTTTATCCCTCTACATCATGTCATCTTACTTAAAGCGTTACTCTGTTCTTTTGAACTTAATACTCTAGATGCATGCTGGATAGCGGTCGATGTGTGGAGTAATAGTAGTAGATGCAGGCAGGAGTCGGTCTACTTGTCGCGGACGTGATGCCTATATACATGATCATACCTAGATATTCTCATAACTATGCTCAATTCTGTCAATTGCTCAACAGTAATTTGTTTACCCACCGTAATACTTATGCTCTCGAGAGAAGCCACTAGTGAAACCTATGGCCCCCGGCTCTATTTTCCATCATATTAATCTTCCAACACTTAGCTATTTTTATTGCCTTTTATTTTACTTTGCATCTTTATCATAAAAATACCAAAAATATTATCTTATCACATCTATCAGATCTCACTTTCGGAAGTGACCGTGAAGGGATTGACAACCCCTTTATTGCGTTAGTTGCGAGGATTTTATTTGTTTGTGTAGGTGCGAGGGACTCGTGCGTGGCCTCCTACTGGATTGATACCTTGGTTCTCAAAAACTGAGGGAAATACTTACGCTTCTTTACTGCATCACCCTTTCCTCTTCAAGGGAAAACCAACGCAGTGCTCAAGAGGTAGCATGGTACGGTAATCCTGTTCTGGAGGTCATGTTACTTGACCATGACGAACCTACGAACTATGAGGAAGCGATGATGAGCCCAGATTCTGCGAAATGGCTTGAGGCCATGAAATCTGAGATGGGATCCATGTATGAGAACAAAGTGTGGACTTTGGTTGACTTGCCCGATGATCGGCAAGCCATCGAGAATAAATGGATCTTCAAGAAGAAGACTGACGCTGACGGTAATGTTACTGTCTACAAAGCTCGACTTGTTGCGAAAGGTTTTCGACAAGTTCAAGGAGTTGACTACGATGAGAATTTCTCACCCGTAGCGATGCTTAAGTCCGTCCGAATCATGTTAGCAATTGCCGCATTTTATGATTATGAAATTTGGCAAATGGATGTAAAGACTGCATTCCTGAATGGATTTATGGAAGAAGAGTTGTATATGATGCAACCTGAAGGTTTTATCGATCCAAAGGGTGCTAACAAAGTGTGCAAGCTCCAGCGATCCATCTATGGACTGGTGCAAGCATCTCGGAGTTGGAATAAACGTTTTGATAGTGTGACCAAAGCATATGGTTTTATACAGACTTTTGGAGAAGCCTATATTTACAAGAAAGTTAGTGGGAGCTCTGTAGCATTTCTAATATTATATGTGGATGACATACTGTTGATTGGAAATGATATAGAATTTCTGGATAGCATAAAAGGATACTTGAATATGAGTTTTTCAATGAAAGACCTTGGTGAAGCTGCTTATATATTGGGCATCAAGATCTATAGAGATAGATCAAGACGCTTAATTGGACTTTCACAAAGCACATACCTTGATAAAGTTTTGAAGAAGTTCAAAATGGATCAAGCAAAGAAAGGGTTCTTTCCTGTGTTTCAAGGTGTGAAGTTGAGTCAGACTCAATGCCCGACCACTGCAGAAGATAGAGAGAAAATGAAAGGTGTTCCCTATGCTTCAGCCATAGGCTCTATCATGTATGCAATGCTGTGTACCAGACCTGATGTGTGCCTTGCTATTAGTTTAGCAGGGAGGTACCAAAGTAATCCAGGAGTGGATCACTAGACAGCGGTCAAGAACATCCTGAAATACCTGAAAAGGACTAAGGATATGTTTCTCGTTTATGCAGGTGACAAAGAGCTCGTCGTAAATGGTTACGTCGATGCAAGCTTTGACACTGATCCGGATGACTCTAAGTCACAAACCGGATACGTGTTTATATTGAACGGTGGAGCTGTCAGTTGGTGCAATTCTAAACAGAGCGTCGTGGCGGGATCTACGTGTGAAGCGGAGTACATAGCTGCTTCGGAAGCAGCAAATGAAGGAGTCTGGATGAAGGAGTTCATATCCAATCTAGGTGTCATACCTAGTGCATCGGGTCCAATGAAAATCTTTTGTGACAATACTGGTGCAATTGCCTTGGCAAAGGAATCCAGATTTCACAAGAGAACCAAGCACATCAAGGGACGCTTCAATTCCATCCGCGATCAAGTCAAGGAGGGAGACATAGAGATTTGCAAGATACATATGGATCTGAATGTTGCAGACCCATTGACTAAGCCTCTCTCACGAGCAAAACATGATCAGCACCAAGACTCCATGGGTGTTAGAATCATTACTGTGTAATCTAGATTATTGACTCTAGTGCAAGTGGGAGACTGAAGGAAATATGCCCTAGAGGCAATAATAAAGTTGTTATTTATATTTCCTTATATCATGATAAATGTTTATTATTCATGCTAGAATTGTATTAACCGGAAACTTAGTACATGTGTGAATACATAGACAAACAGAGCGTCACTAGTATGCCTCTACCTGACTAGCACGTTGAATCAAAGATGGTTAAGTTTCCTAGCCATAGACATGAGTTGTCATTTGATTAACGGGATCACATCATTAGAGAATGATGTGATTGACTTGACCCATTCCGTTAGCTTAGCATTTGATTGTTTAGTATATTGCTATTGCTTTCTTCATGACTTATACATGTTCCTATGACTATGAGATTATGCAACTCCCGAATACCGGAGGAACACTTTGTGTGCTACCAAACGTCACAACGTAACTGGGTGATTATAAAGGTCCTCTACAGGTGTCTCCGATGGTACTTGTTGAGTTGGCATAGATCAAGATTAGGATTTGTCACTCCGATTGTCGGAGAGGTATCTCTGGGCCTCTCGGTAATGCACATCACTATAAGCCTTGCAAGCAATGCAACTAATGAGTTAGTTGTGGGATTATGTATTACGAAACGAGTAAAGAGACTTGCCGGTAACGAGATTGAACTAGGTATTGAGATACCGACGATCGAATCTCGGACAAGTAACATATCGATGACAAAAGGAACAACGTATGTTGTTATGCGGTTGACCGATAAAGATCTTCGTAGAATATGTAGGAACCAATATGAGCATCCAGGTTCCGCTATTGGTTATTGACCGAAGACGTGTCTCGGTCATGTCTACATAGTTCTCAAACCCATAGGGTCCGCACGCTTAACGTTCGGTGACGATCGGTATTATGAGTTTATGTGTTTTGATGTACCGAAGGTAGTTCGGAGTCCCGGATATGATCACGGACATGAAGAGGAGTCTCGAAATGGTCGAGACATAAAGATCGATATATTGGAAGCCTATATTTGGACATCGGAATAGTTCCGGGTGAAATCGGGATTTTATTGGAGTACCGGGAGGTTACCGAAACCCCCCGGTAAGTGTATGGGCCTTATTGGGCCATAGTGGAGAGAGAGAGAGAGAGGAGACCAGGGCAGGCCGCGCGCCCCTCTCCCTCTGGTCCGAATTGGACTAGGAGGGGGCGGCGCCCCCCTTTCCTTCCTCCCTCTCTCCCCCTTCCTTTAATCCTAGTCCAACTAGGGAAGGGGGGATCCTACTCTCGGTGGGAGTAGGACTCCTCTAGGGCGCGCCATAGAGGGCCGGCCCTCCCCCCTCCTCCACTCCTTTATATACGGGGAGGGGGGCACCCCATAGACACACAAGTTGATCATTGATCTTTCAGCCGTGTGCGGTGCCCCCTCCACCATAATCCACCTCGGTCATATCGTAGTGGTGCTTAGGCGAAGCCCTGCATCGGTAGCAACATCATCACTGTCATCACGCCGTCGTGCTGACGGAACTCTCCCTCGAAGCTCTACTGGATCGTGAGTTCGCGGGACGTCACCGAGCTGAACGTGTGCAGATCGCGGAGGTGCCGTACGTTCGGTACTAGGATCGGTCGATCGTGAAGACGTACGACTACATCAACCACGTTGGCATAATGCTTCCGCTTACGGTTTACAAGGGTACGTGGACGACACTCTCCCCTCTCGTTGCTATGCATCACCATGATCTTGCGTGTGCGTAGGATTTTTTTTGAAATTACTACGTTCCCCAACAGCAAAGTACAAGAACTTAACAATTTTGCGGCTGCCACAATAGCTGTGACACAACTTGACGGCACGCAGGCCAACTACCTATGAGCAAAAAGGAGAAAAATGCCACCGGGAGAGCGCCGACACATCCCCAGGACACTGAATCCTGGTCCATGTGGCAGATGGTAACACCGTGGCCCTAACACGAGCGAACAGCAGTTTAGTGGCCTCAATGTCCCGCTCCTTAGTAAAGGATTTCCACTACTGTAACAAAATCAGAAGTTTGAGAAGACAATGCTTGTTAGGAAAATATGCCCAATCGTAAACTTGTTCCTAGTAGTCCATAGAACCCAACAGATGGCCGAAAAAACAAACCAAAAGAGACGCCTAATTTGTCCCGATAGGGAGCTAGCAAGAGTGTGTAACTCAACAAAGGAATTTGCGACCCATTGAACATCCAAACATGACTGGAAGCAGCAGAGCAAGGCCGCTAAATCAAATCTGAAGATAGTCCGAGTCTTCTATGTTACCACATAGCACACAAAATTCAGAACGCGTTCCATTTTCTTACAAATCTGGTCTGCAACAAGCAACTTACACCTCATGGCTTGCCACATGAAATTTTTTACCTTTCAGGGGGATCTTAGCACGCCAAATATCCTTGAACTTACTAGTAGGATAACTCTAAACCAACTTAGTGTAAAGAGATTTAACTGAAAAGCAATCTGAAGCAGTGTGGGGCCAGGTCACCGAGTCCTTGACCTTCGAGAGCATAGGAGACAGAGCACGACAGAAACCTAGGTCCCAGTTATTACGAGAGAGATCCAAGATGGAAATCCCAGGGGAGGCACAATAAGAAAAAGAAAAACACCGGCTTCGACCTTTCCTAGATGAGATTATTTCTGAAACCCAAAGTGTGTTTATCCCTAGCGCTTGATTACGGATAATGCCACTATTGCTTTTGAACATTTTCACAAGATACAACATAGCAGAAACAGTCACAATACACATTGCGCTTACAAGTTGGACATTGCAAAGGCATAAGATAGAGTACACTCAGGTTTCCTTGAAGGAGTTCTATTGAGGACCAACTTTAATCAGAAATGGATCACTTGGGTCATGCAATGTGTCATTCTGTCCAGTACTCGATTAGGTGTAATGGTGAATTCTTGGTACCATTCACACCATCTAGGGGGATGAGACAAGGCGATCCGTTGAGCCTGTATCTCGTCCTTTTTGTTCCGAACAGTCTAGTGAACCTCATGAATAAGGAGTTTGAGGACCCCCCCCCCCCGCCCCTGAAAATTGCAAGAAATAGTTCGGGCATTTCAAACCTTTTTTTTGCTGACGACTGTTTGATGTTCTTCAAGGCCACAGGAGGACAGGCAGAGACCATGAAGAGGGTGTTGGCTACTTTCCAGAAAAGCACGGAACAATTGTTGAGTGAAAATAAATGTTCTCTTCTCTTTAGTGAACATTGCCCAGAGGAAATTAGAGAAGCTATTAAGAGGATGTTGGGTGTGGTGTCTGTCGGTGTCAAAACCGACAGATCTCGGGTAGGGGGTCCCGAACTGTGCGTCTAAGGATTGAAGGTAACAGGAGGTAGGGACACAATGTTTACCCAGGTTCGGGCCCTCTTAATGAAGGTAATACCCTACTTCCTGCTTGATTGAGTTTGATGAGTATAGGGGTTACAAGAGTTGATCTACCTCGAGGTCGTAATGGCTAAACCCTAGATGTCTAGCCTGTATGATTATCCTTCTCTCTATGGACTAAACCCTCCGGTTTATATAGACACCAGAGGGGGCTAGGGTTGTACAGAGTCGGTTTACAGGGAAAGGAATCTTCATATCCGAACGCCAAGCTTGCCTTCCACGTCAAGGAGAGTCCCATTCGAACACGGGGGGAAGCCTTCTGTCTTGTACCTTCATGGCCCATCAGTCTGGCCCACGACACATAGCCCGGACGCCCGGGGACCCCCTAATCCAGGACTCCCTCAGTAGCCCCTGAACCAGGCTTCAATGACGATGTGTCCGGCGCGCAGATTGTCTTCGGCATTGCAAGGCGGGTTCCTCCTCCGAATACTCCAAAGTAGTTGATCAAAAGAACTATATCCGGCTCTGTACAATAGTCACAACCCTGAATCACAAGGGCAAAATACTTAAGCAAAAATAAGTTCTGTCTTCTGACAACTTTACTGGTGGTATGTTACGTCCGGCCACTTCATTATTTCGAATCGTTTTTTGACCTCCCGTTTCGCGTTTCGAGATGCAGCCTCCGGTGACACGTCTTGTCAAAGCATAGATCGTGTCCCCTTATTACGGGGTTCTCATCAATACGGGTTTGGGAAACCCAACCGTGCCGTTCGCATGACCCCTTGGAAATAGGCGAGCTTTAAGGCTCGTGGGGGGATGCTTGATATTCACTGCCTTTATAAGGAGATAAGGATCCACCTTTTCTACCCCACGCATTCCTCCTCCTTATCCTATCCACCCTCGAGCTCCAGCACCCAAGTCACAACCTTTTTCGTCTCCCGCAAACATTCCAACCATGTCCGGATCTGGAGCGCAGGGCAAATGGATGGCCTCCTCCGTCACGGAGGGGAACATCCAGGAGCTCTGGGAAGCGGGGTACCTAGCCAAGGAAATCGCCCACCGGCTTCCTGCCGAAAAGAAGATTGTCCCCACTCTGGAGCCCAATGAGAGGGTAGTATTCATCCCCCATTTCCTTCATGGACAAGGATTTCCCCTTCATCTTTTCGTCCGTGGTCTCATGTTTTACTACGGGCTAGATTTCCATGATCTAGCCCCAAATTCCTTCCTCAACATTTCGGCGTTCATCGTCGTATGCGAGGCATTCCTCCGCATTCCCCCCCCCCCACTTCGGCCTATGGCTCAAGGTCTTCAATGTGAAGCCGAAAGTGGTGGATGGCCAACATGCGGACTGCGGAGGCGCCATGGCGAGCAAGCTTTCCAACGTCACTTGGCCCAAGGGTACCTATGTGGAGACCGTTAAGGGATGGCAGCAGGGGTGGTTCTATGTCACGGAACCTCGTGACTCCACATGTGATAAGTGGGAACCCGATGAAGGAGTTCATGCCCGAGGGTGGCCCGATCTTCACGTTGTAGGATCGAATCGGAAGGGATAACTAGCTGCAAGCACCCGGGATAACTAGCTTTATACCTGCCAAGGTTGGATGCAACCCGTACGTTGGGATGGCTGATCGAAGCTACAAGAACTCCAACCCGCTGTCTGAACAATCGCAGAACCACAAACCGGGACTAATCCACACAAAACGGCCGGAACCATAGAGCACGTACTAGGGGGAACCAGAGGCTCCTTCTCGCGAATCCGAATGAACTCACAAGAGCAAAGGTAGCAAGATCTCTCGGATCTCTCTAGCAGTCTTGCTGCAAAAGCTTGTAGCTGAATGGTTTGACAAAAGGTTTTTAAGAGGATGGGGGAGATGGGGTTTTATAGCAGGGACAACCCCCCTTGGCTAGGTGTGAAAATGGTTTCAAAAGTAAACAGGTTGCATGGGTTTCTTGGAGGAATAAACAGTCAACTTTGGGAGTTGTTGGAGAGCTCCTCGGAAATTCGCGAAGCCTTGACAGCCTGGACACCTTCCACAAGAATGACTACAACTTTTGACTCACAACTCCAAATGATGTGAGGTTTTTTGCATTGGAAAGATAAATTGATGTAGTTTCTGTTGATGTACCTCTATAGCCCCGTCTCTCCACCACATGGGTGTGGCACACCAAAACATTAGAGGTAAAAACTGACAACATCAGCTTCACTTGAAACTTGTTTCCTCCAACTTGTTCCTTCAAACCGGTTGCTTCAAGAGCTCATAGGTTGTTGGGTTTCTTCCATTTGATACCTAAGTTCAACCAACAACAATGGGGATGAAATCATAATTGTGTCATCAAGGTTACAAGGTAAACTTAAGTTAGCATTCACCTGGTCACTTATTAGTTTGGCGCGACTTCTTGTGATTGGACCTATAATTGTTGGAGACTTGTCGATGGTTGTGGTGTCCTCATCATCCTCCCCCTCTTGAAAAGGAGTCGTCCTCGACTCTGATGGACCAAAGTATGGAGAGAGGTCGGACACATTGAAGGTTGGACTAACACCATAATCCATCTGAAGGTCAATCTTGTAGGCGTTGTCATTGATCTTCGCAAGCACTTTGAATGGACCATCTCCACGTGGTTGCAACTTGCATTTGCGTTGATCCGGGAAACGATCCTTCCCCAGGTGTACCCACACAAGATCACCTTCTTTCTTCCCTTGTTTGCTCGTTTTGCATATTGTTCAGTCATCTTCTCAATATTTTCCTTGGTCTTCTCATGAATTTTCTTCACGAAGTCAGCATGCTTACTTGCATCAAGATTTGTTCGCTCCTGCAATGGTAAAGGCAAAAGATCTATGGGAGCAGCAGGTTTGAAACCATAAACAATTTTAAAAGGACAAAATTTAGTGGTCGAATGTACCGCCCTGTTGTATGCAAACTCCACGTGGGGGAGACACTCTTCCCACATCTTCAAATTTTTCTTTAAAACTGCTCTCAGCATCATGGATAGTGTGCGGTTCACAACTTCAGTTTGCCCATCTGTTTGTGGGTGGCATGTAGTGGAAAAGAGAAGTTTTGTTCCTAGCTTTGCCCACAACGTTTTCCAAAAATAGCTCAGAAACTTGGTGTCACGATCTGAAACAATAGTGCGTGGTACTCCATGTAGCCGCACGACTTCCCTAAAAAACAAATCAGCAATGTGTGAAGCATCATCGCTCTTATGACACGGGATAAAATGAGCCATTTTGCTAAACCTATCAACCACCACAAAAACTGAATCACTCCCCCTCTTAGTGCGTGGTAATCCAAGAACAAAATCCATGAAAATATCTTCCCAAGGTGTACTAGGAATTGATAAAGGCGTATAAAGTCCATGGGGGTTTAAACGTGACTTAGCTTTGCGGCAGATCTCACAACGTAGCACATAGCGCTCAACATCAGGCCTCATCCTTGGCCAAAAGAAATGGTCGATCAGCACATTCTCAGTTTTGTTTGCTCCAAAATGTCCCATGAGACCACCAGCATGAGCCTCCTGCAAAAGCAACAAACGAACAGAGCAATCTGGGATGCACAATTTTTTAGCTCGAAACAAGAATCCATCATGCAAGTGAAACTTTTCCCAACCTTTCCCCTCACTACACTTTGAGTGTGGTTCAAAAAAATATGGGTCATTGACATACAATTCTTTGATACTTTGCAACCCAAGAATTTTAGTATCAAGTTGTGAGAGTAAAATATGGCGTCTAGACAAAGCATCGGCAACAACATTATCTTTTCCTTTCTTGTCTTGACAATATAGGGAAAAGATTCTATGAATTAACTCCATTTTGCATGTCTACGGTTCAGTTTTTGTTGACCCCTAAGGTGCTTTAAAGATTCATGGTCGGAATGTATCACAAATTCTTTAGGCCACAAATAATGTTGCCATGTTTCCAAAGATCTCACAAGTGCATATAATTCTTTGTCATAAACTGAATAATTTAGAGTTGGACCACTTAGCTTCTCGCTAAAATATGCAATAGGCCTACCTTCTTGCATTAGTATGCCTCCAATACCAACACCACTTGCATCACATTCAATTTCAAAAGTCTTACCAAAGTTGGGTAGCGCAAGCAATGGTGCAGATGTCAATTTTTCTTCCAGCTTTCGGAAGGCCTTCTCTTGTACGTTTGCCCACTTGAAGGGAACATCTTTCTTGGTTAGCTCATTCATTGGGGCAGCAATGGTGCTGAAGTCCTTCACAAACCGACGGTAGAAACCAGCAAGGCCCAGAAAGCTTCGTACTTGGCTTACATTTTGTGGAGGCATCCACTCACGGATGGCCTTGACCTTCTCCTCGTCTACCTCCACACATTGACCTAAAACAACAAAGCCAAGAAACACAACTTTTTCTATGCAAACTGTACACTTTTCCTTGTTAGCATATAATTTCTCCTCTCTTAGGATAGCAAGCACACACCGGATGTGTTCAACATGTTCATCTAAAGTTTTGCTATAAATCAGGATGTCATCAAAGTAAACAACCACAAACTTGCCAATGAACATTCTAAGCACATGATTCATTAATCTCATGAAGGTACTAGGTGCATTTGTCAATCCAAACGGCATAACTAACCACTCATACAAACCAGATTTTGTTTTGAAAGCAGTTTTCCATTCATCACTCTCTCTCATTCTAATTTGGTGGTAGCCACTTCGCAAGTCAATTTTAGAAAAGATGGTGGCGCCACTAAGTTCATCAAGCATATCATCAAGCGGTATGGGGTGCCTATACCTCACGGTGATGTTGTTAATAGGCCTGCAATCACAACACATTTGAGAAGTTCCATCTTTCTTGGGTACGAAAAGAACAGGCATAGCACAAGGAGAGAGACTTTCCCTTACATAACCTTTGTTTAGTAGCCCTTCAACTTGTCGCTAAATCTCCTTGGTTTCCTTCGGGTTTGTGCGGTATGGTGGTCAGTTCGGCAATGGGGCTCCTGGGACCAAATCAATTTGGTGCTCAATGCCTCTTTGTGCTGGCAGCCTGTTGGGGAACGTAGTAATTTCAAAAAAATTCCTACGCACACGCAAGATCATGGTGATGCATAGCAACAAGAGGGGAGAGTGTCATCCACGTACCCTCGTAGACCATAAGCGGAAGCGTTATGACAACGCGGTTGATGTAGTCGTACATCTTCACGATCGACCGATCCTAGTACCGAATGTACGGCACCTCCGCGATCTGCACACGTTCAGCTCGGTGACGTCCCGCGAACTCACGATCCAGTAGAGCTTCGAGGGAGAGTTCCGTCAGCACGACGGCGTGATGACGGTGATGATGTTGCTACCGACGCAGGGCTTCGCCTAAGCACCGCTACGATATGACCGAGGTGGATTATGGTGGAGGGGGGCACTATACACGGCTAAGAGATCAATGATCAACTTCTGTGTCTATGGGGTGCCCCCTGGCCACATATATAAAGGATGGAGGGAGGAGGAGGCCGGCCCTCATAGGGCGCGCCCAAAGTGTGGAGTCCTACTAGGACTCCCTAGTCCTAGTAGGATTCCACCTCCCACATGGAATAGGAAAAGGGGAAGGGAGAAGGAGAAGGAAGGAAGGGGGCGCCCTCTTTCCCTAGTCCAATTCGGACCAGTCCATGGGGAAGGGGTGCGGCCACCCTTGAGGCCTTTCTCTCCTTTCCCGTATGGCCCATTAAGGCCCAATACGAATTCCCGTAACTCTCCGGTACTCCGAAAAATACCCGAATCACTCGGAACCTTTCTGATGTCCGAATATAGCCTTCCAATATATCGATCTTTACGTCTCAACCATTTCGAGACTCCTCATCATGTCCCCGATCTCATCCGGGACTCCGAACAACGTTCGGTACATCAAATTACATAACTCATAATACAAATCGTCATCGAAGATTAAGCGTGCGGACCCTACGGGTTCGAGAACTATGTAGACATGACCGAGACACATCTCTGGTCAATAACCAATAGCGGAACCTGGATGCTCATATTGGCTCCTACATATTCTACGAAGATCTTTATCAGTCAAACCGCATAACAACATACGTTGTTCCCTTTGTCATTGGTATGTTACTTGCCCGAGATTCGGTCGTCGGTATCCTCATACCTAGTTCAATATCGTTACCGGCAAGTCTCTTTACTCGTTCCGGTAATGCATCATCCCGCAACTAACTCATTAGTCACAATGCTTGCAAGGCTTATAGTGATGTGCATTACCGAGAGGGCCCAGAGATACCTCTGCGATACACGGAGTGACAAATCCTAATCTCGATCTGTGCCAACTCAACAAACACCATCGGAGACACCTGTAGAGAATCTTTATAGTCACCCAGTTATGTTGTGACGTTTGATAGCACACAAGGTGTTCCTCCGGTATTCGGGAGTTGCATAATCTCATAGTCTGAGGAACATGTATAAGTCATGAAGAAAGCAGTAGCAATGAAACTGTAACGATCATAATTCTAAGCTAACGAATGGGGAATGATGTGATCCCGTTCATCAAATGACAACACATGTCTATGGCTAGGAAACTTAATCATCTTTGATTAACGAGCTAGTCAAGTAGAGGCATAGTAGGGACATTCTGTTTGTCTATGTATTCACACATGTACTAAGTTTCCGGTTAATACAATTCAAGCATGAATAATAAACACTTATCATGATATAAGGAAATATAAATAACAACTTTATTATTGCCTCTAGGGCATATTTCCTTCAGTCTCCCACTTGCACTAGAGTCAATAATCTAGTTCACATCGCCATGTGATTTAACACCAATAGTTCACATCGTCATGTGATTTAACACTCTATAGTTCACATCGCCATGTGACCAATACCCAAAGGGTTTACTAGAGTCAATAATCTAGTTCACATCGCCATGTGATTTACACCCAAAGAGTACTATGGCATGATCATGTTTTGCTTGTGAGAGAGGTTTAGTCAATGGGTCTGCCACATTCAGATCCGTATGTATTTTGCAAATTTCTATGTCTACAATGCTCTGCATGGAGCTACTCTAGCTAAATGCTCCCACTTTCAATATGTATCCAGATCGAGACTCAGAGTCATCCAGATCAGTGTCAAAGCTTGCATCGAGGTAACTCCTTATGACGAACTCTCTATCACCTCCATAACCGAGAAATATTTCCTTAGTCCTCTAAGGATAATTTTGACCAATGTCCAGTGATCTACTCCTAGATCACTATTGTACTCCCTTACCAAACTCAGGGCAGGGTATACAATGGGTCTGGTACATAGCATGGCATACTTTATAGAACCTATGGCTAAGGCATAGGGAATGACTTTCATTCTCTCTCTATCTTCTGCCGTGGTCGGGCAAGAACTCCTTCTTTGACTGTTCTATTTTGAACTACTTCAAAAACTTGTCAAGGTATGTACTAATTGAAAAAACTTATCAAGCGTCTTGATCTATCTCTATAGATCTTGATGTCCAATATGTAAGCAGCTTCACCGAGGTCTTTCTTTGAAAAACTCCTTTCAAACACTCCTTTATGCTTTCTAGAAAATTCAATATGTCATTCACATATACTTATCAGAAAGGCTGTAGTGCTCCCACTCACTTTCTTGTAAATGCAGGCTTCACCACAAGTCTGTATAAAACTATATGCTTTGATCAACTCATCAAAGCGTATATTCCAACTCCGAGATGCTTGCACCAGTCCATAGATGGATCGTTGGAGCTTGCACATTTTGTTAGCACCTTTAGGATCGACAAAACCTTCTGGTTGCATCATATACAACTCTTCTTTAAGAAATCCATTAAGGAATGTAGTTTCGACATCCATTTGCCAGATTTCATAAAATGTGGCAATTTGCTAACATGATTCGGACAGACTTAAGCATCGCTACGAGTGAGAAAATCTCATCGTAGTCAACACATTGAACTTTGTCAAAACCTTTTTTGACAAGTCTAGCTTTGTAGATAGTAACACTACTATCAGCGTCCGTCTTCCTCTTGAAGATCCATTTATTTTCTATGGCTTGCCGATCATCGGGCAAGTCAACCAAAGTCCACACTTTGTTCTCATACATGGATCCTGTTGAGGATATAGACCTTAGAGTCACCCGCCAGGAGGGGCCGGGTTACTCATATGGTCATTACCAGAAGCCCGGCGCCAATCTTGAAGACGGTGGGCCAAAGATGGGCTTAAGACCCGGATATGGCTTAAGGCCCGTAGTTGCAATCATTATTATGGTAGAACTTGTAGTGTAAGGCAAGAATAGTTGAGAGTCCGAGCCGGACACTCTTATGAGCCGGCCGGGACTCTGAGAGCTGCTGGGCGTCAGCCTCCCTATATAAAGGGACGACCCGGCAGCGGTTTAGGACAAGAACAATATCATCGAAAGCCAGGCATAGCGGTTCAGCTCCCTGGTGATCGTAACCCTAATCAATACCACCTCAAACTGGACGTAGGCTTTTACCTTCACCGTAAGGGGCCGAACCAGTATAAACCCTCGTATTCCTTGTCCCGCATTAACCCCTTCAAGCTTCCTAGCTGCGATGGCTCCACGACTAAGTCCTAGCTCGAGGACATCTGCCGTGACAATTCCACGACAGTTGGCGCCCACCGTGGGGCCAGCGCACGGTGGATTTGAGTTCTTGAAGGGCAGCTTCGAAGGGCTCAAGGGATACGCTGTGGGCCGGATGACCAAGAGTCATCACGGCAAGCTCTACATCGACGATGCAAACTGGGGCCCCGACGCCGGCTCAATTGAGTACGGGTACCGGGTCCCCTTCGGCGGAATTCATGTTTTCATTGGCAAGATTGGTGAGCCGGGCCCTGAGCCGGATCTCTGCGCCGATCTCATCGAAATGGCTCAGCGTGCACGACCCGCCCGGGCCCGGCCTGCCTTAAAGCATGCTTTTGTGGGGTGTATCCATGGAGGACTCTCTGATCGATCTGGATCTGGTGATGAGACGGCCGCCGGCTCTGACGGCGAGTCGGCCACCGATGAGTCAAACTCGTTGTACCAACTTCACGATGGCAGGCTCATGGGTTGTTCCGATGGTGACAGTATTCCGGACCCGTTTGAGCCGCCAAGTTAGGTTGGAGTCTTTATGGCCGGGGCGCAGCCTGTTCAGAACCCCGCTGCTGGAGCAGGAAACCCGGTGCCTTCTCCGGCTCAGGTGCTGATGGATCTCACGGACAAGATGACGGCCCTGTTAACCGCCACGGTTGACCCGGCGGATCAAGCTCAGCATGATGCAGAGGCACGGCTAGTGGCGGCTCTCCATATCATACCAGACTGGACAATGCCGTATCTGGCTTACATGACCCGGGGCGAATTGCCCGAGGATGAAACTTTGGCCAGGCAAATAACCCGGCGGGCTAAGTCAATGATTGCTATCAATGGCGAGTTGCATCATCGCAGTGTTACAGTGGCGTTTCAGCGTTGTGTTTCCCCTGAGGAAGGGCAAGAGATCTTGCGTGAGATTCATGAAGGGGATTGTGGCCATCACGCCGGCTCAAAGTCCCTTGTGGCCAAGGCTTTTCGTCATGGTTTTTATTGGTTAACGGCTCATGCTGATGCAGAGGACTTGGTCAGTAAGTGTGATGGTTGCCAAAGGTTCTCGCGACGGGCTCATGTACCGGCTCAAGAACTGAGGATGATCCCAATTACTTGGCCTTTTGCGGTCTGGGGGCTAGATATGGTTGGGCCTTTCAAAAGGTCCAAGGATAAGAAGACCCACCTTTTGGTGGCAGTTGACAAGTTTACCAAGTGGGTTGAAGCGGAGCCTGTTAGCAAGTGTGATGCAGCCACGGCGGTTCAGTTTATGAAAAAGGTGATCTTTCGCTTTGGTTTTCCACACAGCATTATAACTGACAATGGCACCAATCTCTCCAAAGGCGCCATGGAGGAGTTTTGTCAACGAGAGCATATCCGACTTGATGTTTCCTCAGTGGCTCATCCTCAATCCAATGGTCAAGCTGAGAGAGCTAATCAGGAGATTCTGAAGGGTATCAAGCCCCGGCTTCTGGTCCCTTTGCAACGGACGCCGGGTTGTTGGGTGGAGGAGTTGCCCTCCGTGTTATGGAGCATCAACACTACTCCCAACAGGTCTACAGGTTTTACACCTTTCTTCATGGTTTATGGGGCAGAAGCAGTCCTCCCCAGTGACATCCGTCATGACTCACCTCGAGTGGCGGCTTACGTTGAGGCGGATAATGAGCAGGCGCGCCAAGATGCTCTTGACTTGTTGGACGAACAGCGTGATGTGGCAGCAGCCCGTTCAGCGATTTACCAACAAGACCTGCGCCGTTATCATAGCCGCCGGGTTAAATCCCGGGTCTTCCAGGAAGGCGATCTCATGCTCCGGCTCATCCAGGATCAAACAGATGCACACAAGTTATCCCCGCCTTGGGAAGGGCCCTTTGTGGTCAGCAAGAACTTGCACAACGGGTCATATTACCTCATTGACATTCGGGAGCACAAAGATTCACGTAAGTCGGAGGAAGAGACCCGTCGGCCGTGGAACATAGCTCAGCTTCGGCCTTACTACACTTGAGCCACCGGCTCTCGTGGTGTACATATTTCTCTCAGCCATGTATATATTATGATAAGCAATAAAGCAGGACCTCTGTCCTTTTTTCTCCTCTAAATATGCACATGTTGTTTTCATTGCAAGATTACATGATGACTAAAAGGAGGATCCGGCTTATGATCGTATTCGAATCTAGCCGTAAGCAATAAGGTCACTTGGGGGCTTCCTGTTCAAACATGGGTCATATTCGAACCAAAGAGAACATAGCTGTCGATACCCATTTGATTGGCAAAGTGCCGAGCTCATTGGGGAGTTTTCTTTGATCATATTTGAATCTTAGTTTAACCCCTTTGAGAACCGACGTGGATCGTATTCGAATCAGCATCGTTAAACAATTCTTAGAATCACTTGGGGGCTTCCTGTTCAAACATGGGTCGTATTCGAACCAAAGAGAACATAGCTGTCGATACCCTCTTGATTGGCATCGCCACACCCACTGGGGGCTATATGATCGTATTCGAATCTTGGCATAACCCCTTTGGGCCGGGTCTCTGGTCGTATCCGAACCGGAAGCCCCTACGTTCCTCTGCTTTATAACAAGTTTCTTCTGATTATTTCAAAGTGTGTACGGTCGGGTCTCACTTTGCCGGCTTAACTTTGGTTTACAGTGTTAGTTGAACACAATGGGTAAGTAAATCGGAATTAAGGTACCAACCTTATTACCCGGGTTATCTAAACCGGAAGTATGCTTACAGGCCGCTAAGTACGGCTGTGTTAAGGATATAATTGAGGACCAGTCTTTTTTGATTCATATTCCGGGTTATATATCTAAAAATATGATTCTCAGGGCGGTAAGCCGCCTCGAGACTTGTGATTTGCCCTTCTATGCAGGATAATTAAAGGCAACTCTTTTGAGGTTAAGAAAAACAAAGGATTGATTATGACCCAGAGAAATATCAAAGAGACAACCTCAAAAGACTTTAGCACTCAATACGTGCACGATGGCACGGCAGAGATAAACTTTTGCACCTACTCTATTACAAAAATCATCAAGTCTAAAAGGGTGGAGCATTGTTTGGTAAACCGCCAGCCGAGTTACGACGCTTGCTGAGTTGAAGTCTCCGGCTCGTTCCTATCCTCTCCTCCGGCTGATCCCAAGACCTGGAAAGTTGATGACTTCCAGTCGATGCCGCTGAGAGCTTCGAATTGGGCTTCCTCGTCAATTAACCCGGCCGGGTCAATCTCCGGGCAAAAGTGTGCTGACGAGCCGGCGGGATCAAGTTGAGGGCTTCATAGCGAGGGGTTGGAATCCTCTGATTCTCCGCATTGTAACCCGGCTGGTACTTGGTCAGATCTGTGTCGTTCCTGATAAGGGTGGCCACCGGGCGTACAGCCTTCACGCAAGCTGCGAAGTCCTTCTGATCGAAAGCTGAGCCGTCTTCCTTCAGGCTTGGATAGCCAAGGGCGATGTCCGCCGGGTCTAACTCCGGCAGGAATGCCTTGGCCCGGCTCAGCGCGGCGATCGCTCCGGCTCTCGCAGAGGCCCGTCGCAGCTCTTGGATCCGCTGAGGCAGAACGGCGAGCCGGCGCAGGACTTCTGCTAGGTGAATCGGCACCTCGTTGGGTAGGGCCACCACAGCTAAGGCACGCTGTGACCCGGTGTAGAGCTGCTCCACCAGGGTATACACGGCCTTCAGCTTGGTTACCACGCTCTGGTTGAGGTTGGCACTTCTGGGACCTGTTTAAACAAAGACAGATAAGCCGCCGACGCGGATGAAATTATGAGATATAAAAATTCTAAACTTGATGAAAGCCGGTGAGGCGACTTACCGAAGATGGCGGCCACCATCTGAGACACCTGGCGCTTTAGGCCGGAGAGCTCGGCGGTCTTCTCGGAGAGAGTCTTCTCCGCCTGTTCAGCCCGGGTCACCAATACGGCCTTTTCATCGGCCCATGCCTTCCGCTCAGCATCGAACTCCGTCTTCAGCTTCTCTTGCGCGGCGATGCTGGACACGAACTTGGCGTTTGCATTCCGGGTCTCCATCTCTTGCATCTGCAGCCAGCTCTTGAGATCAGCCATGTCAGCCTCTAGCTTCTTGCCAGCAGCCTGCATACATTTCCGGGTTATGACATGAACAATTACTCTACAAATTTAAAGTCCCAAGTGTTTTCCAAGCAAAGACACTTGGCACTTGGGGGCTAATGCATATTGAACGTATCTATCTACAAACTGCCGGTTCAATTGAGTAAGCCGGAACCTAAGTCTACAACATATTCAATCATAAGTCGTCGACTTGGGGGCTAGCATGGTAAAGGTAACTATGCAGTAAGTAAGCGGACAGCAGAATGATACCTCAGACTTCTGCTGGATCTGGTTCACCATGGCAACCTCTGCGTCCCGGCTCTTGTGCACTTGGCTGATGTAGCCAGAGACGAGCTCTCCAATGCTCAGGTTGGTGTAGTCGGAGAGGTCCAAGTTCACCCGGTGGGGCTGCAGCAACTCCCCCTTAGCGGAGCACTTGGCCAGCACGGTAGGTCTCCCCGGCTCAACGAACTCCGTCCGGGTGATTACCACGTCCGGGTCGTCTGCTGGTGGAGCCGAGCTGGAGGCCTCCGGGTTAACAGAAGCTTCTGTGGTTGCCTTGGTAGTTGGGGCAGCGGCCTCAGGTGCCTTGTCGGTTGGAATGGTGGCTTCGACAGCGGAGGTAGCTGGCGGTTCTTGAGCCGTCACCTCCGGTTCAGGCAAATCTGGCACTCCGGCTGACTTGGTCTTCTTCGCTCTCTTGGTGAGCTTTGCCTGGGCACTGAAAGGACAGAAACGTTAAGCACACAAAGGGTAAGTAAAGACAACTATAGTATGAGATGGTTGTCATTACCCGGGCGCGGTCTTGAAAGCCGGAAGACTCGACTGCATAGAGTCGCCCGAAGAGGGGGAGGTCTCCTGATAATTGGAGTCAGAAGAATTAAGTGGCTGACGGATAACACCCGCCAACGGGTGAAAAGGGTACAAGTGGGAAATAACCTCAGTTCGGCGTTTCCTTGATGCGTCGGGTAACCCGGCTGAGAGGTCGGTGTCCTTGTTGGTCCGGGTGTGACGCCGGCTCTCATGAACCTGTCGCTTCAAAATAAATTGAGGATCTTGATAAGCTAAAGGATGTGAAAAGCTTACTTTCCGGGTTACCCTTCGGACTTTCAGCCTTGGCAAGGGCTCCGAGTCGGAGGAAAGTGACATTACCTCTTCAACCACCGGGTTACTGCGCCGGTGTCATCCTGTCAATGAGCAAGTATTGATAAGGCGGACAGCAACAAACAACAACAAATAACAAGTACAACAAGGACTTAAAGCTCAGGGGTTACCTCTGACTCGGAGCTGTCGCTTAATTGCATCAGCTCTGAAGCAGTAGGCCTGCTTCCTTTCTTGCGAGGGGCGGCTTTCTTGGCGGCTTTCTTCACCTTTCTGGCCTTCTTGGCCGCCTCATGGTCATATTTGACCCGCCAGAACTTGTCATCAGCCTGAAAGAATACAATGAGGTTTTCTCACAATGATTTAGGTAAGGGTTATGTACAGATAAGATGTTCAGATCAGCAGCTTACCGCTGGGGCTGGGTTGGTCTTGCAGAAGGGGGCTAACCCGGTCCTTCTGCAGTCTGCCAGGCTCTCGTTCAAAAGAGCCTTGGTCATCTCTTCTGCAACGTCTTCAGGAAGATCGTTGCGGCTGTGTCTCTGAGGGTCATCTTTTCGGCCCGTGTACTCACACATTAAGCCGCAGCGGCGGCTCAATGGGATCACCCGCCACGAGATCCAGACCCGGACCAGATCGATGCCATTCAGACCATTGCCCAGGAGAGCCTTGATCTTGTTGATAGTAGGGAGCAGAGGCTGGCGCTCCGCCGGAGTCAGTTTGTCTGACAGTGGGTGTGTTGACTCCAGACGTGATGGGCGAAAGCCGGGCAGCGGACTTTCGTCAGCCGGTGACGTATCTTGGCAATAGAACCAAGTCATATTCCAGTCCTTTGGGTGGCTCGGTGGCTCGGCATAAGGGAAAAGACAGTCTCTTCGCCGCTGAATGGAGATGCCACCTAGCTCTAGACTTGGCCCATTGGCGCACTCATTCTGACGGTTCAAATAAAAAAGCTCTCTGAAGAGCAGCAGACTAGGTTTTTCTCCAAGGTAAACCTCGCAGAACACTTGGAAATTGCAGATGTTGGACACTGAGTTGGGTCCTATGTCCTGAGGCTGCAGGTCGAAGAAGTTCAGGACGTCTCTGAAAAACTTTGAACCGGGCGGTGCGAAGCCTCGGCTCATATGATCCGCAAAAATCACTACTCTCCCCGTCCTTTGGCTGTGGTCTCTCTTCTGACAGGTCAGGGGCACGGTAGGACATGACGTCTTTCTTGGGCAGATATCCGGACTTGACAAAATCTGCTAGGGTCTCATTGGTGACATTGGACCTCATCCAGTTGCAAGTAATGGGAGCTCTGGGAGGCATGGTGAGAGTCGGCAGTCTATGATAAAAGGAAAAACGTCTGGGTTAATTATGAGCCGGAAGAAATCTACGGTTCAAGGTCAAGGTGGCGGCTTATGAAGGGGACTAATGGTATACATTTAAGTGCATCGAGCTATTTAAGCCGCCGAGGGATTGAGAGTAATTTGATTGTCTACAGGCTTTATCACAGCTAAGCCGGCAATTTTATGGTGCATGGTTTCTTTAAGCCGGACGGCTCTACAGCGCGTGGTTTCTTTAAGCCGGAACTGTAAACCGCCGAGATTCAATGATGTAGTTTTTTACTAAGTGTGGTAAAACAGGTTTCACACACCGCAGTAATTTTTTTGCATCAAAGTGGTCGGGTAAAAGAAAATTTTCTAGACCTAAAATACAGACGCAGGGGAGTTCTTGAGCTCGAATGAGGTCTTTATGCAGTGAAAAGAAGTCTACTTGTGTTTGAAATGGGTGCTAAAACATCTACCGCAGTAGTTCCATACGGGCTAAGATAAAAAAGGAGCAGTAAAAATGAAAACTACTGAAGAACTTGCGGGCGAGGGCGAAGAACACGGATGAACTACTCGAACCCTACCGCAGATCTGTTCTAGCAGGGCAGAAGAAGCTTACAGAGGCTGGTGAGTCGCGGAAGTCGTCGCGTATCTCTGGTCAGATCAGGGTGACGCAGCGGCCTGAGTTGATGACGACGAGGAGACCCGCGGCGGCGACAGCAGCAGAGCTCGGGCAGCGGAACAGTGGCGCGAGGAAGAAGACGAAGGAGAGAGAGGTGGCTGGAGGCCCGTCGGGCCGGCCTATTTATAAGGCAAGCTCATGAGTGGGCGCGAGGATCAAGGAGTCCACGGCGTGGTTATCTCCTCACGAAACGCCTCGATTTCCGGGATGACAGTAAATGCAAAGATCCGTTGCGGATCTGGCGGAGTAAACAACAGGCTTAATGGAAGATGACGTCCCGGCGGATTATCCGGAGTCCAGAGGATGACGTCACGCCGGGTTATGGCCTTCACACAATTGTAAGCCGGAGGTTTTCTGTCGAAGGAATGGAAGATTGATATGAGCAGGCTCAAATCAATCTGGGGCCTAATGTTGAGGATATAGACCTTAGAGTCACCCGCCAGGAGGGGCCGGGTTACTCATATGGTCATTACCAGAAGCCCGGCGCCAATCTTGAAGACGGTGGGCCAAAGATGGGCTTAAGACCCGGATATGGCTTAAGGCCCGTAGTCGCAATCATTATTATGGTAGAACTTGTAGTGTAAGGCAAGAATAGTTGAGAGTCCGAGCCGGACACTCTTATGAGCCGACCGGGACTCTGAGAGCTGCTGGGCGTCAGCCTCCCTATATAAAGGGACGACCCGGCAGCGGTTTAGGACAAGAACAATCTCATCGAAAGCCAGGCATAGCGGTTCAGCTCCCTGGTGATCGTAACCCTAATCAATACCACCTCAAACTGGACGTAGGCTTTTACCTTCACCGTAAGGGGCCGAACCAGTATAAACCCTCGTATTCCTTGTCCCGCATTAACCCCTTCAAGCTTCCTAGCTGCGATGGCTCCACGACTAAGTCCTAGCTCGAGGACATCTGCCGTGACAATTCCACGACAGATCCCATCTCAGATTTCATGGCCTCAAGCCATTTCGCGGAATCTGGGCTCATCATCGCTTCCTCATAGTTTGCAGGTTCATCATGGTCAAGTAACATGACCTCCAGAACAGGATTACCGAACCACTCTGGTGCGGACCTTACTCTGGCTGACCTACGAGGTTCGGTAGTAACTTGATCTGAAGTTACATGATCATCATCATTAGCTTCCTCACTAATTGGTGTAGGAGTCACAGAAACTGATTTTTGTGATGAACTACTTTCCAATAAGGGAGCAGGTACAGTTACCTCATCAATTTCTACTTTCCTCCCACTCACTTCTTTCGAGAGAAACTCCTTCTCTAGAAAGGATCCATTCTTAGCAACGAATGTCTTGCCTTTGGATCTGTGATAGAAGGTGTACCCAACAGTCTCCTTATGAAGACACATTTCTCCGATTTGGGTTTGAGCTTATCAGGATGAAACTTTTTCACATAAGCATTGCAACCCCAAACTTTAAGAAACGACAACTTTGGTTTCTTGCCAAACCACAGTTCATATGGTGTCGTCTCAACGGATTTAGATGGTGCCCTATTTAACGTGAATGCAGCTGTCTCTAATGCATAACCCCAAAACAATAGTGGTAAATCGGTAAAAGACATCATAGATTGCACCATATCTAATAAAGTACGGTTACGATGTTCGGACACACCATTACGCTGTGGTGTTCCACGTGGCGTGAGTTGCGAAACTATTCCGCATTGTTTCAAATGAAGACCAAACTTGTAACTAAAAAATTCTCCTCCACGATCAGATCGTAGAAACTTTATTTTCTTGTTACAATGATTTTCCACTTCACTCTGAAATTATATGAACTTTTCAAATGTTTCAGACTTATGTTTCATCAAGTAGATATACCCATATCTGCTCAAATCATCTGTGAAGGTCAGAAAATAACGATACCCACCGCGAGCCTCAACACTCATCGGATCGCATACAACAGTATGTATTATTTCCAATAAGTCAGTTGCTCGCTCCATTGTTCCGGAGAACAGAGTCTTAGTCATCTTGCCCATAAGGCATGGTTCGCAAGCATCAAGTGATTCATAATCAAGTGATTCCAAAATCCCATCAGCATGGAGTTTCTTCATGCGCTTTACGTCAATATGACCTAAACGGCAGTGCCACAAATAAGTTGCACTATCATTATTAACTTTGCATCTTTTGGCTTCAATATTATGAATATGTGTATCACTATGATCGAGATCCAACAAACCATTTTCATTGGGTGTATGACCATAGAAGGTTTTATTCATGTAAACAGAACAACAATTATTCTCTAACTTAAATGAATAACCGTATTGCAATAAACATGATCAAATCATATTCATGCTCAACGCAAACACCAAATAACACTTATTTAGGTTCAACACTAATTCTGGAAGTATAGTGAGTGTGCGATGATGATCATATCAATCTCGGAACTACTTCCAACACACATCGTCACCTCGCCCTTAACTAGTTTCTGTTCATTCTGCAACTCCCGTTTCGAGTTACTACTCTTAGCAACTGAACCAGTATCAAATGCCGAGGGTTTGCTATAAACACTAGTAAAGTACACATCAATAACATGTATATCCAATATACCTTTGTTCACTTTGCCATCCTTCTTATCCGCCAAGTATCTAGGGCAGTTCCACTTCCAGTGACCATTTCCTTTGCAGTAGAAGCACTCAGTTTCAGGCTTGGGTCTAGCTTTGGGCTTCTTCACGAGAGCAGCAACTTGCTTGCCGTTCTTTTTGAAGTTCCCTTTCTTCCCTTTGCCCTTTTCTTGAAACTAGTGGTCTTGTCAACCATCAACACTTGATGCTTTTCTTGATTTCTACCTTCGTCGATTTCAGCATCACAAAGAGCTTGGGAATCGTTTCTGTTATCCCTTGCATATTATAGTTCATCACGAAGTTCTAGTAACTTGGTGATAGTGACTAGAGAACTCTGTCAATCACTATCTTATCTGGAAGATTAACTCCCACTTGATTCAAGTGATTGTAGTACTCAGACATTCTGAGCACATGCTCACTAGCTGAGCTATTCTCCTCCATCTTGTAGGCAAAGTACTTGTCAAAGGTATCATACCTTTCGACATGGGCATGAGTCTGAAATACTAATTTCAACTCTTGGAACATCTCATAAAACGTCTTTGAAGCCCCGATTCTAAGCCGTAAAGTATGGTGCACTAAATTATCAAGTAGTCATCATATCGAGCTTGCCAAACGTTCATAACGTCTGCATTTGCTTCTGCAATCGGTCTGTCACCTAGCGGTGCATCAAGGACATAATTCTTCTGTGCAGCAATGAGGATAATCCTCAGATCACGGATCCAATCTGCATCGTTGCTACTAACATCTTTCAACTTAGTTTTCTCTAGGAACATATCAAAAAATAAAACAGGGGACCTAAACGTGAGCTATTGATATACAACATAGATATGCTAATACTACCAGGACTAAGTTCATGATAAATTAAAGTTCAATTAATCATATTACGTAAGAACTCCCACTTAGACAGACATCCCTCTAATCATATAAGTGATCACGTGATCCATATCAACTAAACCATGTCCGATCATCACGTGAGATGGAGTAGTTTTCAATGGTGAACATCACTATGTTGATCATATCTTCTATATGATTCACGCTCGACCTTTCGGTCTCCAGTGTTCCGAGGCCATATCTGCATATGCTAGGCTCGTCAAGTTTAACCCAAGTATTCTGCATGTGCAAAACTGTCTTGCACCTGTTGTATGTGAACGTAGAGCTTATCACACCCGATCATCACGTGGTGTCTCAGCACGAAGAACTGTCGCAATGGTGCATACTCAGGGAGAACACTTGTACCTTGAAATTTAGTGAGAGATCATCTTATAATGCTATCGTCGAACTAAGCAAAATAAGATGCATAAAGGATAAACATCACATGCAATCAATATAAGTGATATGATATGGCCATCATCATCTTGTGCCTTTGATCTCCATCTCCAAAGCACCGTCATGATCACCATCATCACCGGTGCGACACCTTGATCTCCATCGTAGCATCGTTGTCGTCTCGCCAACTATTGCTTCTACGACTATCGCTACCGCTTAGTGACAAAGTAAAGCAATTACATGGCGATTGCATTTCATACAATAAAGCGACAACCATATGGCTCCTGCCAGTTGCCGATAACTCTGTTACAAAACATGATCATCTCATACAATAAAATTTAGCATCATGTCTTGACCATATCACATCACGACATGCCCTGCAAAAACAAGTTAGACGTCCTCTACTTTGTTGTTGCAAGTTTTACGTGGCTGCTACGGGCTGAGCAAGAACCGTTCTTACCTACGCATCAAAACCACAACGATATTTCGTCAAGTATGTGCTGTTTTTTAACCTTCACAAGGACCGGGCGTAGCCACACTCGATTCAGCTAAAGTTGGAGAAACTGACACCCGCCAGCCACCTGTGTGCGAAGCACGTCGGTAGAACCAGTCTCGCGTAAGCATACGCGTAATGTCGGTCCGGACCGCTTCATCCAACAATACCGCCGAATCAAAGTATGACATGCTGGTAAGAAGTATGAATAGTATCGCCCACAACTCACTTGTGTTCTACTCGTGCATATAACATCTACGCATAAACCTGGCTCGAATGCCACTGTTGGGGAACGTAGTAATTTCAAAAAAAATCCTACGCACACGCAAGATCATGGTGATGCATAGCAAAGAAAGGGGAGAGTGTCGTCCACATACCCTCATAGACCGTAAGCGGAAGCGTTATGACAATGCGGTTGATGTAGTCCTACGTCTTCACGATCGACCGATCCTAGTACCGAACGTACGGCACCACCGCGATCTGCACACGTTCAGCTCGGTGAGGTCCCGCGAACTCACGATCTAGTAGAGCTTCGAGGGAGAGTTCCGTCAGCACGACGGCGTGATGACGGTGATGATGTTGCTACCGACGCAGGGCTTCGTCTAAGCACCGCTACGATATGACCGAGGTGGATTATGGTGGAGGGGGGCATCGCACACGGCTAAGAGATCAATGATCAACTTCTATGTCTATGGGGTGCCCCCTGGGCACGTATATAAAGGATGGAGGGAGGAGGAGACCGGCCCTCATAGGGCGCGCCCAAAGTGTGGAGTCCTACTAGGACTCCCTAGTCCTAGTAGGATTCCACCTCCCACATGGAATAGAAAAAGGGGAAGGGAGAAGGAGAAGGAAGGAAGGGGGCGCCCCCTTTCCGGCGTTTCCTATTTGACGCTCGCGAGCATCCAGATGCTGAGCTTCCGCTGAAGCGCTCGACAAAGCACCGCGAAACGGGCCGGCCCAATTCCAGCGTCAAAGCAGGCAAACTTAGTTTTGGGAACCTTCTAGAAGGATCCCTCAACCGATTTTTTTCTATTTTTTTCCTTTTTGCCGGCTTTCTGGTTTTCTCTGTTTTCCTTTTTTTCCCTTTTTCTTTTTTTGTTGTGTTTTTTTCTGTTTCTACTTATATTTTTTTTCCTTTTTCCCTTTCCTTTTATTTATCCTTTTTCGTTTTTATTTTATCCTTTGTTTTCGAAAACGTTTTCATTTTGTTCATGATTTCAAAAATTGTTCACAGTTTCAAATTCGGTTCACTTTTTAAAAATTTGTTCACAATTCAAAAAATTGTTCATCGTATATCACAAAATTATTCAACATGTATTTACATTTTGTTTAGCGTATATCACAAAAATGTTCAATGTGTAGTTTTAATTGTTCAGCGTATATTACTCAAAATGTTCAATGTATATTTAAAAGTTGTTCAGCGTATATCACAGAAAAGTTCAGTGTGTTTTAAATATTGTTCGGTGTTTATCACAAAAATGTTCAATGTGTAGTTAAAAGTTGTTCAGCGTATATTACAAAAAGTTCAATATATAACTAAAATTTGTTTATCCTACATAAAAGAATTAATAAATGTTTGAATTCATAATTGTATTCATGTTTTAATAATTTTCATGTTTAAAAAATTACGTTTTAAAATTTGTTCAAAAAAATTATTCATTTTTTAAGGAAGATTAAAAATCGATATGCCGGTGCACATAGCACTTCAAGGGTAGCGCCGTTATTAAAGACATGCCCAGTCCATTGATGCAGTGGTTGGCTACGCTGTTATCCAGAGTAAGGTCGAGAGCTCGACTCCTAGGTATGGGCCGGCCCGCTTGCGAGAAACCTTCAGCGAAACCTCCTCTGTTTGACGCTAACGAGCGTCGAACAGGAGCTCTCCCCCTTTCCCTGGTCCAATTTGGACCAGTCCATGGGGAAGGGGCGCGGCCACCCTTGAGGCCTTTCTCTCCTTTCCCGTATGGCCCATTAAGGCCCAATATGAATTCTCGTAACTCTCCCGTACTCTGAAAAATACCCGAAACACTCGGAACCTTTCCGATGTCCGAATATAGCCTTCCAATATATCGATCTTTACGTCTCGACCATTTCGAGACTCCTCATCATATCCCCGATCTCATCTGGGACTCCAAACAACCTTCGGTACATCAAATCACATAACTCATAATACAAATCGTCATCGAACGTTAAGCGTGTGGACCCTACGGGTTCGAGAACTATGTAGACATGACCGAGACACATCTCAGGTCAATAACCAATAGCGGAACCTGGATGCTCATATTGGCTCCTACATATTCTACGAAGATCTTTATCGGTCAAACCGCATAACAACATACGTTGTTCCCTTTGTCATCGGTATGTTACTTGCCCGAGATTCGATCGTCGGTATCCTCATACCTAGTTCAATCTCGTTATCGGCAAATCTCTTTACTCGTTCCGTAATGCATCATCCCGCAACTAACTCATTAGTCACAATGCTTGCAAGGCTTATAGTGATGTGCATTACCGAGAGGGCCAGAGATACCTCTCCGATACACGGAGTGACAAATCCTAATCTTGATCTATGCCAACTCAACAAACACCATCGGAGACACCTGTAGAGAATCTTTATAGTCACCCGGTTACATTGTGACGTTTGATAGCACACAAGGTGTTCCTCCGGTATTCGGGAGTTGCATAATCTCATAGTATGAGGAACATGTATAAGTCATGAAGAAAGCAGTAGCAATGAAACTGTAAGGATCATAATGCTAAGCTAACGAATGGGTCTTGTCCATCACATCATTCTCCTAATGATGTGATCCCGTTCATCAAATGTCTATGGCTAGGAAACTTAATCATCTTTGATTAACGAGCTAGTCAAGTAGAGGCATACTAGGGACATTCTGTTTGTCTATGTATTCACACATGTACTAAGTTTCCGATTAATACAATTCTAGCATGAATAATAAACACTTATCATGATATAAGGAAATATAAATAACAACTTTATCATTGCCTCTAGGGCATATTTCCTTCACAGCCCTGGTGGTATCTCCTTGGGGAACACATCTTCATACCCCTACAAAATTTCAGCAACAACACTAGGAGTGGTTGAGGATAATTCGTTAGTAGAAAGGAAGTTGTCCTTGTACAGAAGTACAAAGAACACGGAATTGGGTTCTCTCAACTCTCTCATATCCCTTTTCCTAGCCATCATAACTAATCCCTATTTTTCCCATGTCTTGGTCAATTTAAGCTGTGGTGTTTTATTTGGCTTTGGATTCTCTCGCTCACTATGTTGGTGGATGTCACTCAAGTGTTTCTTGCTCACTCTCTCTTTCTTTTTCAGATCATCCATCAATATTTTTTCGGGTGTCAAAGAGAGCAAAGATATGCGCTCTCCCTCATATTGGAATGAGATGCGATTAGTACGACCGCTGATTTGTACATCACGATCATACAACCAAGGTCTTCCCAACAATAATTGGCATGCTTGCATTGGCACCACGTCACATTCCACTTGATCTCGATACTTCCTAATGGAAAATGGAACGGTGACTATGTTGCTTACTCAAAGTGTACCACAATCATTGAGCCATTGCATCTTATATGGACTTGGGTGCCTTCTTTGTTTCAGTCCCAATTTCTCTATCAAATCTGAACTTGCAGTGTTGTTGCAGCTGCCATTGTCAACAATAATTCTGCAAACCTTGTCCTTGATGGTGCCACGGGTGTGAAAAATATTATGTCGCTGCCCTTTCTCTTCTCTAGCTGCATTGACACTAAGCACACAACGGGAAACAAAGCAATCTCCCATGTCGGCCTGAATATCACAACCACTCTTCTCGCCCTCTTCATCCTCATGATTATCCGATGCTCCATTATCTTCATGCTCACTCTCAGATTCCCATTCACCTTTTTCATTCACAAATAGAACTCTCTTGTTTCGACATTTAGAAGAAATGTGACCATGCCCTTTGCACTTCCAACACTCAATATCTCGGCTTCGAGATGATGGTACAGCCGTGGGGTTAGAAGTACTTCCAGCAGCAGAAGGAGCACGCTTGTCAACATTCCTAGGAGCCGGTGATGATGCCGATGAAGCCGCTGTTCGCCGAGTGGCGGTAGGGTGTGAAGTATGCTGAAACTGAGAACCACCATGAGAAGCACTTGGCTGCGACCTTTGCCATGGTGTGGTGGTGCGGCTATGAGATATCCGTCCATGACCACTCCGCTGCACCTTCCTCTCCGTGCGCTTTGCTTGCTCCAAAATATCTTGTAGAGTGTTATAGGGAAACATCTCCACAAAATCAGAAATTTCAGTGTTGAGACCATGCAGAAATCTTGCCATCTTTGACTCCTCAGCTTCATTAATACGAGCATGAACGAGTAGTAATTCCATCTCTTTATAGTACTCATCCACCGTGCACGTACCTTGGCTGGGGCGTTGCAATCTGTTTCAGAGATCTCTTTGATATTGTGAAGGAACAAACCTTCGCCTCATGGCTTGTTTCATCCCTTCCCAAGTGTCAATGTGGTCACGGCCTAGCAGCAGCTGATTTTCTTGTAGTTCATTCCACCAAGTGAGTGCATAACCAGAAAACTCAACACAAGCAAGGTTTACTCTCTTCGGATCAGCAAGGTTATGGATACGAAAAATCTGATCACACTGCTCTTCCCAATCAAAATATGCATTGCGGTCTTCCTTTCCTGTGAACTTGGGGACGTGCAACTTGATCCTTGCCATGTCATCTCGACCATCTCGATCATGACGTTCTGCACGACGCCCATCTTCAGCAGCACGACGGTATGGGACACCATCATAATCATCAAAATCATCTCCATGACCACGAGCAACATGCTCATGAGGGTCATAGTAGTGCCCACGAGGACCATGGCCTCACCCTCGAAGTTGTCCTCCTCGCTGCCCTCCATGAGCAGCGGCACCACGCCCACGAGCAGCAGCCACATGTCCACCATAGTTGTTGTTATCATCCTCCAAGGCACCATCCATAGTAGCGTGCACGGAATTCTCATCGCCAACTTCCTCAAGTGGATCAATAGGGTGTTGTCGGTGTCGAACCCTATCAGCACCTGCTGGAGGACGCTTGTGAAGCATCCTTTGCATGGCTTGGAGTAAGTTGTTCTCAAGTCGCTGCAGCTCGGCACGTGTGACCGGGGCATCTTCTTCCCCATGGTTTTCACCATGAACACTCAATCTAGATCCTGCCATGTTAGTAAGGCCAAAAGTGGAATAGGATAATTTTGTGGAATCACACAACCTCGCCTCTTACTCACCAAAGTTCTTATGAGTTCACATCAGATTGTGCTTCTCCCGGTTGTGTTAAAGCGATTGAAAGACAGGGATCAAAGAACTAGCTTCGGTTTTTGGTGGAGCTCGGTGGGGTAAACAAAAAGGGGGCTTGTGCTGAAATCGAGTTGATGCAAACCAAGAAAAATATGTGGATGGATCTGCTGCACCTTTGCACCAAGATTGAAAAATACAACACACAAGCTTCTGAAATTTTTCTATCAAGCTGAAACTTTTGGATCTTACACAACACATTCTTTTTCTCTCTTGACTTTTTTTACCACTCTTTTCTATCTCTTTTTGATTTTTTTGCCACTTTTTTCTCTCTTTTTCCAAAGCACAACAACCAAATCTGAAAGCAATTACGAAGATGAACTTGGTGCAGATCTAAAAGATGAAGAACATGCAAGGTATGCAACAACAAGATCTCAGCACCAAAAAGGCTTGGATTTATTTTTGGTGGGGCTTTGGACTTCTAGGACAGAAAATATAGCATGAAAAACACTCGATCTAAAGGGATGATAGCATGATAAACTTGGATAACAGATCCTACCGTGTCAACAAAGGCTCTGATGCCAGATGATAAGTGGGAACCCGATGAAGGAGTTCACGCCCGAGGGTGGCCCGATCTTCACGTCGTAGGATCGAATCGGAAGGGATAACTAGCTGCAAGCAGCCGTGATAACTAGCTTTATACCTGCCAAGGTTGGATGCAACCCGTACATTGGGGGTGGCTGACCGAAACTACAAGAACTCCAACCCGCTGTCCGAACAATCGTAGAACCACAAACCGGGACTAATCCACACAAGACGGCCGGAATCGTAGAGCATGAACTAGGGGGAACCAGAGGCTTCTTCTCGCGAATCCGAATGAACTCACAAGAGCAAAGGTAGCAAGATCTCTCGGATCTCTCTAGCAGTCTTGCTGCATAAGCTTGTAGCTGAATGGTTTGACAAAAGGTTTTTAAGAGGATGGGGGAGATGGGGTTTTATAGCAGGGACAACCCCCCTTGGCTAGGTGTGAAAATGGTTTCAAAAGTAAACATGTTTGCATGGGTTTCTTGGAGTAATAAGCAGTCAACTTTGGGAGTTGTTGGAGAGCTCCTCGGAAATTCACGAAGCCTTGACAGCCTGGACACCTTCCACGAGAATGACTACAACTTTTGACTCACAACTCCAAATGATGTGAGGTTTTTTGAATTGGAAAGATAATTTGATGTAGCTTATGTTGATGTACCTCTATAGCCCCGTCTCTCCATCACATGGGTGTGGCACACCAAAACATCAGAGGTAAAAACTGACAACATCAGCTTCACTTGAAACTTGTTTCCTCCAACTTGTTCCTTCAAACCGGTTGCTTCAAGAGCTCATAGGTTGTTGGGTTTCTTCCATTTGGTACCTAAGTTCAACCAACAACAATGGGGATGAAATCATAGTTGTGTCATCAAGGTTACAAGGTAAAGTTAAGTTAGCGTTCACCTGGTCACTTATTAGTTTGGCGCGACTTATTGTGATTGGACCAATAATTATTGGAGACTTGTGGATGGTTGTGGTGTCATCATCAACATGGGCCACTCCTTCCGAGTTCAAGTCCGGGCCTCCAATGCGGCTGACATCCTGACTCAACAAGGGCCTGGACTGGGCGTCGTCCGACGAGGTGACACTACTGCAGGATGCTGCTAACGCGATACTACGATTAGAGACCCTTCGAGAAATTGTGTGCGATGCAATAATCGCAAACGGCGGTGTATGAAAACCGTCAGAAATGTATAAAATGTTTGCGATGACGGATGCATCAAACACGGTTCAGGTTTTAGTTGCGTGTGAGATGAAGGGCATATGGTTCAGTTCAATTAACTATTTGCGATGAGGAGGAACAATAGAAACGGGCAGCCAGATGAAGGCGTGTTCCGGACATGACTGAGGATTGTGGCGATCAAAACTTGGGTGTTAGAACTCGAGGTAGCGAAGGCTGAGGAAGAAGCAAGCGTGGAAGAGAAAGATGGGTCTGTATCCCTTTATAAAGGCTGTATCGAACGCCTCCTCCTGGGCCTTAAAACTTGCCTATTCCCAAGGAGTTGTACCCAAGAGACGGTTGGGTTACCCACATCCGTGTTGATAAGAATCCCTTAATAAGGGGACACGATCTCAGCTTGGATAAGACGTGCCAATAAAGCCACGCCTTGAAACCCGGGGCTAAAAACGGGTTTAAAATAATGTCCCGACGGTGGCGTGGCGTCGTGCTATGAACAGTTGTCGGTGGATTGGATTTATAAATTATTGTGCCCTCTGTGGAAGTATACAAAACTTATGTTACAGGTCCGGACACGTTCAATACGTCCGAAGACTATCTTGGAGTTCGGAAGGAGAACCCGCCTTGCAATGCTGAATACAGATCTACGCGCCGGATACCTTGTCATTGAAGCCAGGTTCAGGGGCTACCGAGGGAGTCCGGGACTAAGGGGTCCTCGGGCGTCCGGCCTGTTAGCCATGGGCCGGACTGATGGGCTGTGAAGAATACGAAGACCGAAGACTGCACCCGTGTCCGGATGGGACTCTCCTTGGCGTGGAAGGCAAGCTTGGCGATTAAATGTGTAGATTCCTTTCTTTGTAACCGACCCTGTGTAACCCTAGATCCTCCCAGTGTCTATATAAACCGGAGGACTTAGTCCGGAGGGGGATATACATTACCATAGTCATACATGCTAGACTCCTAGGGTTTAGCCATTACGATCTCGTGGTAGATTAGCTCTTGTAATACTCATATTCATCAAGATCAATCAAGTAGGAAGTAGGGTATTACCTCCATAGAGAGGGCCCGAACCTGGGTAAACATCGTGTCCCCTGTCTCCTGTTACCATCGACCTTAGATGCACAGTTCGGGACCCCCTACCCGAGATCAGCCGGTTTTGACACCGACATTGGTGCTTTCATTGAGAGTTCCACTGTGCCGTCCCCAAAAGGTTTGATGGCCCCTTCAATCGTCAACAACGATGCTGTCCAAGGCGAGAGCTTCCTCCCTTGACAGATCTTCGTGTTCGACGGCTTTGCACTGCGGGCCAACTCGCTTGGCCATCTGGAGCAGATCGATAGCTACGCCCTGGCCACCAGGTCAGATTTGGGAGCTTGAACTATGTTGCGGACATCCGCGGATATTTGATCTTCGCCGGATTCGAGACCGCAGCAACCACTCCTGGTCACACCGATGAACATGACCTAAATCTGTCATCGGATCGCATCCAGGAGACAACTCTTGTAATCGCTCTGGCCTTAGATCCGGAGCAGATTGCACCATCCAAGGACGGGAGGCTCAACCCCACCACGGAGGCCACAGATTCCACGGCGTTGAAGCTGAACATAGACCTAAAGTCACACGACGTCTTTGTCACCGGAACTCCAGACTCGTCTCTGGTTATAAATTCCGAGCCATGTGCATCCGCGGACGCCGAATTTGATCGCTTATCGATCTTTGAGTTTAGCGCCGCAGACATCTTCCAACACTCGCCCTTCGGCGATGTGCTAAACTCATTAAAGAATCTATCCTTGGCGGGGGACTCACAACCGAATTATGTCCGGTTTGAACTAGGGGCTGATGATGGGGAATTTTGCTTCCCACCCGCCACCCACTTCATAGCCACTGTCGAGGACTTAACCAACATGCTTGATTATGGCCCCAAAGATATCGTCAGTACGGACGACGATACCGATGAGGAGAAGGGCCAAAACCCGCCGCTTACCGGACGCTGGACGGCCACTTCTTCATATGACGTATACATGGTGGATACACCTAAAGAAACTAACAACGATGACAAAGAGGATCCAGTTGAGGACAAACCTCCTAAGGCACAGCCCAGACACTGGCGTCAGCGGCGCCGCTCTAAGTCACGTCGTACAAAAGACAACAACACCGGCACCAGAGAAAACAATACTCCGGACGACGCCGAAGACAATGAAGACCCTGTTGGGGCAATCTACGAACAGGATGAACGGGAAGATGGGCAAGTTAGCCCTGATGAACAGGCCATACACGAAGACTCAGAGGACAGTAATTATCTTCCGCTCTCCGAGGAAGAGGAGAGCCTCGGCAACGAGGAGTTCATCGTACCTAAGGAACCTCTCGAGCAGGAGCGCTTTAAACACAGGCTAATAGCCACTTCAAGGAGCCTGAAAAAGAAGCAGCTGCAGCTTCAAGCTGACCAAGATCTGCTCCATGATAGATGGACCGAAGTCCTGGCCACCGAAGAATACGGCCTTAGTGGCCCAGCCAAAAATTACCCGAGGCGCAAATTGCTACCTCAGTTCGATGACGAGGCGCTGGAGCCCGTACCATCATTACACAATGCGGCCGACCGACCGCCACGCGGTCAGGATAAGGCAGCAACTCAAGCCGAACACCAGACCGCCCACCTCGCTGTAAAGGCAAGAATAAAACAGCTCGGGGTTGTACATACGACCTTCGGCAGGACTTGGACAGTAGAGCAGGACACACAAGATCGATCTACGGATCGCGAGGACGTGCCTCGACACGCGACGACGGCTACCTATTTGAACGTGACAAACCTAGCCACGCCCGGGCCGAAAACCGCAAGCGGACTCCATCGGAGGTACGTTGCAGTGTGGCCCAATATAGAGGCGCCGCACACCCTCCTTGCTTCATAGACGAAGTAATGGAGCATGAATTCCCAGACGGGTTCAAACCCATGAATATCGAATCATACGACGGAACAACGGATCCCGCAGTATGGATCGAGGACTTCCTCCTCCATATCCACATGGCTCGCGGAGATGACCTTCATGCCATCAAATACCTATCACTAAAACTCAAAGGACCAGCTCGGTACTGGTTAAATAGTGTGCTGGAAAATTCTATTGGCAGCTGGGAAGATTTGGAAGACGCCTTTCGCGACAACTTCCAAGGAACATATGTCCGGCCACCGGATGCCGATGACTTAAGTCACATTGTCTAGCAGCCCGGAGAGTCAGCCAGGAAGCTCCGGACTAGGTTCTTAGTTAAAAAGAACCAGATCATTGACTGTCCGGACGCGGAAGCCCTAGTGGCCTTCAAACACAGCATCCGGGACGAGTGGCTTGCCCGCCACCTCGGTCAAGAAAAACCAAAATCCATGTCAGCCCTTACCGCTCTGATGACCTGCTTTTGCGCGGGAGAGGACAGCTGGCTCGCTTGTAGAAGCAACAACGACAGCGATCCGGGCACCTCCGAAGTCCGAGACGGCAATGGCAAGCCACGACACAGCAAACACAAAGGTCGCAATGATAATGAAAGAACACGCGACACAGCGGTCAACACCGGATTCAGCGGTCCCAAACCCGGTCAACGGAAAAAGCCATTCAAGGTGAACACAGACGGACCATCCAATTTAGACAGGATATTGGATCGACCCTGCCAGATTCACGACCACCCCGACAAACCAGCTAATCATACCAACAGAAGCTGTTGGGTCTTTAAGCAGGCCGGCAAGCTCAACGCCGAACACAAGGGGAGGAGGCCGCCCGGTGATAGGGACGACGAAGAGTCTCACCAACCAAATACCGGGGGTCAGAAGCAATTTCCCCCTGAAGTAAAAAGAGTGAACATGGTATATGCGACACACAACTCTATAAGGGAGCAGGAGAAGCACTCCCTCCAGACTGAAGATCATACTGCGGCAACTTCAGTACAAAGCGGTCTTATTAAACCGCACACCCTGTCGGCCTTCAAGCCACCGGTCTCCATTCAATAGGATCGGCCAATTCCGCTGCGGAGATAGCAGTTCGGCTTCCGCCGCCCACCTCATACATCTGTGAAATCTGTACCGCACATACATAACTATGCACTTGAGATACCCTGGGCATCGGCGGAAGCACAACACAGACGAGCCTGCAAGCACTCCCGTCACCTTTTTTCTAATTACGCTTTCTTTCTTCATTTTCCTTTACTACAGGTGATGCAAAGGCTAAACATGTAACGGACTCTAGTGGAGTTCGGATCCATACACTCACCTAGGGGGATATTTCCGTCAAGGAGTACCCTAACCGAGGACAGGCGGCGCAGACGTGCGACAGGAGGTCCAAAATAACTTTTTGTAGACCGCGCTCAGTATTTCGAGCCTGTAAAGTGCCTTTATCCTCAGCCCCCGACCAATGGCATGTAAAATAGCCAGGGTGTGGCTTTGTTATCTATATAAATGATTGGCATATCACTCAGGTCCCAGTAAACATAATCCGCATTCATCATTCATTTATTTTTGAAAAATGAATTTGGCTCCTATGGTTGTTTCACACACACACCTCGGCATAACCTGCCAGGGGCTCGGTATGGAAACAAATGAGTTGCCGACAAAGTCCGAACAGCTTCATAGCGTACTTTGGCGTCGCGAGTTTGGCCTTATATGCATCAGTTCTGAATCATGTCTTGGGTCAATGGTTGGGTTTCCCGGCTCCTGTGCTTGCTACCTTACGTTCCGCTCTATCGGCTAGGGTAGTAAAGGGAGAACTACTGCGATTGTGCTTCCGGTTCATCTGGTCAAGTACCTCAGTAGAGAAAGCCGAAAACCAACTGTCATGATGTTGCGAGAGCTGGTCAACCACTCGATGACTTACCGGAATCTTTCGCGATTCCCTCCGTATTATACAAAGGACCTTTTTTCTTCAGGTCATATATGTAACGCACCATATTGGAATAAGCCGTACACATACCAGGGGCTATATCGTAGCCCCCCCCTATAAAACTCCTATGGCTAAGTGCAAGTGTTAACGCCCTATAGTCCGATTGCCTTGTTCACCGCATTGACACCTCCTTCACGGACCAAGACGTTGGGTCAAGAGTGCTCAGATGCTTTTCCGAACACCCTCGCATTTCCTACGAGGGGGCTGAAGCCGACGATTGGAAAACTTTCAGATCATATACAAACGGCCGCATAGGAGGAACAAAAACCTTTTAGGCAAAACTAAAATATAGACTGATTATAAAAATTGTCTTTTACAATTCGAATACATTTCACTCGAATATTATGTCTTTCGAACATTGACCCTCTATCAAGCAGGCAGCCTCTAAGACGTCCTCAAAATAATGCTCTGGTGCGTGATGGTCCTTGAACTTGGGTGAACCCTTCGCCGCAACATCGATGGCCTTCATCTTCCCCCAGTATGTCTTGACACGGGCAAAGGCCATCCGTGCACCTTCAATGCACGCCGACCGCTTAACAACGTCCATACGTGGCACAGCATCAGCAAGCCGCCGCACCAAGCCGAAGTAGCTATTCGGAATAGGCTCAGTCGGCCACAGCTGGAGTATGACGTTCTTCATGGCAGCGCCGGATATCCTATGAAGCTCGGCCCATTGGGACATATGTTCATTCAGCAGAAGAGGGCGTTTTGACGCACCAAACTGTGCCCAGAAAAGCTTCTCCATTGCATATCCCTCTTGCGCTTGGTAAAATTGTGCCGCATCGAAAGAGCTCTTCGGCAAGTCCAAAAAAACATCTGGAGAGCTCCACACTTGGTTAAGCTGAGCATAATTCGGATCGCCGAATTTAGTCTATAATAAAAAGGGCTTACCAGCCGCAATCTCCCCAGCTTGCCAGATCTCCTCACGGGCCGCTCTAGATTCGGACCGCGCTTCTTTCGTCTCTCGCAAGGCCTTGTCAAGATCAACCGTCTTGGCTTTATTCTCCTTCTCAAGGAATTCACAGCGGCTAGTGGCATTTTTTAGTTCGAGCGCCATCGTGGATATTTTCTCCTTGTCTTGGTGCCGAGCAGCCTGTTCGGCCTTTAACTCGACCGATGCCTTTTCGGCAGCCGCATTACTGAATCGGGCCTGCTCCTTGGCCCGGGCTAGCTCCGCCCGAATAACCTCAACAGCGGCGGCACCATCTGCAGTCATACCAGTATGCAATTTTCAGTGTCACTCTTATATTATAAACACGTATGTGTAATGAATGCTCCGAATACATACCTTGTGACTCGTCAAGACGTCTATTGATTAACACAATATCATTCCCTGCCACATCAAGCTTTCGCTACAGCTCGGCAACCTCTGTAGTCCGGGCAGTCTTCAGGGGCGACACAACCTGTGTTCCAATTAACCAGATTATTCCCTAAGCATATCTTTTTGATCCTCTGATCGCCTCCCATGGGAAGCCAACCCAAGTCTCAGGGGCTACTACCTATACACAGGTGCATGTTGCAAATAAAATATAGTTGAAAATATTACATCACAAACCTCGAAGCCTCTTAGCAGGCTCATGAAGGCTTCATTCAATCCGCTCTTCGCGGACAAAATCCTCTCAACCACCGTACCCATCAAGGTACGCTGTTCCTTTGATACAGATACTTTTCGCAGCATATCCCTCAACATATCCGGCGCCGCTAGGTCTCCGGAAGCCGCTGTGGGAGCACGACCATCCTTTGAAGGAACCTATTCACTCGTCTCCAGATCCACCGCTGGTTGAAAACCAGATAGTCCGGGGCCTTCATTGTCGGCCCCCGAATCCCGGATGATCGAAGGCTCACCTTCGGGTACTGCCTCCTTCATCCCTCGCACCGCTTGTTGATCAGGAAAAACCCTCCGAGATGACACTTCGGAGTCGTCTGCCTTATTGGGCGAGGAGGCCGGGGGAGGCATCTCGCTTTCCATCATCTCTGGGAGAAGATCTCCCGAAGAAGAGGATCGCTCAGGAACACTCTGCGCCGAACTGTTAAGACACACGTGGATATTATGTGTCAGTCCGGTAACAGGAAAGGAACGAGATGTGATTAAAGCACCCCGGATTTACTTACGATTTGGTCGAAGGCCTGTCCTCACGACAGAGCTGTTCAACGGCGTCGCCTTCCAGTCCCGAGCCGCCCGACGACGGCATCTTGCCCCTCTTGGGAGTCAGTTCCTCACAACCTTCGGAGGCGGCCCTTTTCTTCCTGTATGGAGAAGGGATGCTTGTTTCTCCTTCGCCTTTGTCTTCGGGCAAAGAAATATCGATTTCCCCGGACTCAGTGTCTGATTTACCCCCGGAACGAAGGCCATCCCTGGTCTTCCCACTCTCCACCTTGCCCCCCTCCGCCAACGCCTGATACGGTGCCGGTGCCAGCATCCTTGTTAGCACGGGGTTCGCTGAGTCTTCGGGAAGAGGGGCTGGACACCTAATTCGTTCTGCTTTCTTTATCCAGCCCTGGAAGGAGATGGTTTGCTTAGTGTCTTACCACAGGATACCTGATTATGAGGTGTTCGGCGGACGGGTACTTACCATGGTGTCCAGATGGTTGCAGTCAAGGCCGATGTCTTCGGTAGTTTCCGACCACTGCTTTCGTTTCCCGAAGAATAATTTCCACATCCCTTTGTGCGTAGTGCCGAAGAAGTGTTGAAGTGTCCGTGGACCTTTAAGATTAAATTCCCACATGCGTAGAGGTCGCCGCTGGCACGACAGGGTCCGACGGACCAGCATTACTTGAATAACATTGATAAGATCAATTTCCCTCTCGAGGAGGCTCCTGATGCGACTCTGAAGAGTCTGCACCTCATCAATTGATCCCCAGTCCAACCCCTTATTAATCCATGATGCGAGTTGAATCGGAGGGCTGGATCGAAACGTAGGCGTAGCCGCCCACTTGGAACCATGGGGCTCGGTGATATAGAACCACTCCCGCTGCCATAAGTTGGAAGATTCTGTGAAGGATCCTGTCGTGGTTTTGTCACGGCAGATGTCCTAAGGAAAGGACTTAGTCGTGGAGCCATCACTACGGGTTAGCTTAAAGGGGTTAAAGCAGACAAGGGATGCAGAGAGTTTATATTGGTTCGGCCCCTTACGGTGAAGGTAAAAGCCTAATCCAGTTGTTGTGGAATTGCTAGGGTTTCGATGACCAGGGAGCGAATACGCTTTGCCTGAGTCTTGAGTTGTTGTCTGTTATCTTGAACCGCCGCCGGGTCGTCCCCTTATATACACGGGTTGACGCCCATCGGTTTACAGAATCCCGAGGCCGGCTCATAAACGTGTCCGGCTCGGTCTCTGCTCTTTCTATCTTACAACACAAGTTTACATACCCATACCAGTTTATGTCTACAGGCCTTAAATCGGCTTTGGGCCCTGGGCCTTCATAAAGCGTCACCGTCTTGTCTTCATGGGCTTCAGGTATAGTGAACCACTATGGGGTTAACCCGGCCTCTCCTGGCCGGTTTACGCCCAGTGGTAATATCCCCAACATTAGGCCCCAGATTGATTTGAACTGGTTCATGTCAATCCTCAATACTTAAGAAAATTTCTTCTTCAGCACCTTCACATAGTCTTGTAAACCGCCATGGCGTCACCTTACAGGACCATGATAAATCGCCATGACGTCATCTGTTATTAAAAACTGCGTATAACCCACCTTCATTAATGGGCCTCCGACAATCGAGGCAACAGAGCTGTCACATATCCCATTTTTGGGCTCCTCGATTCTCATGCCTGCCTTTTATCCATTCACCTTATAAATAAGGCCGAGGGGTCCCTTTCACTTTTCCCCCTCGTGCCTCTTAACGTCGTCTTCTTCCTTGCGCCGACCGACCTTCAAGCTCTGCCGCCGCCGTCGTCCTTCGCCTCTGCCTCAACGACGGCCGCTGCATCAACCAGACCGTACCAGAGAAACGCGGCGATCCTCCGCTACTTCCTCAACACCAGTAAGTTCCTCCTTTCCTCACTCCAGATCCACCATTAGGGTTCGGTGTTCTTCATAGTTATTCAAAGTTCTTGAAGCTGTTCTTCCTTGTTCCTCTTCAGTAATACCAATGGCTAGTTAGATCTGATTTCTCCAGCGCCCTTGTAGTCTAAACTCCTTTTTTCTTTGTTAGGGCATAAAACTCATCTGAACTTGCTGAACTCTTCAAACGCTTGAAACTAGGTCAGAATATATATTGATTTTCCAACGCACGGTAGATCTAAAATTACCATGTCTCACCGTGAAACTTGTTTTTCCTTCACTTACGCACCTTTAGACATATATCTTCAATACCAGATTAGGCGGTTTAACCTCATAGAAAAATGATGACCCAGTAGATACCATTAGTCCCCTGTTGAACCGCCAATGCATTTGTCATTGTACTGTCTCCATTGTCAGACTCCAGTTTACCTATAACAAACCCCGGTTTAACAATATGCATACATCCTTGCACCGCTTTATAATTGTCCACTTTGAATCTTAAACCGGCAATAATCATGATTTAGCTTTCCATTGCAATGGCCAAGCAAGTCTATGAATGCAACTGGGTTCCTTCCCGGGTCACGGAAGATCAGTTAAACAGATGCGTCGCAACGGGCGCTTTAGCCAAGAAAGATGTCATCCACTGGAGGGCCCCTGGCCCGGAGAATCCTCCTACACCCAAGGACGGAGAGGTAGTCATTTTTGTTGACCATCTGGGTCGAGGCTTTAGCCCTCCCGGTTCAAAATTCTTCTGAGATGTGCTGGCTAGTTTTCAACTTCACCCTCAAGACATCAGTCCAAATTCTGTGACCAACATCTGCCACTTCCAAGTCTTCTGTGAGGCTTACCTGCAAGAGGAACCTACAGTTGAACTATTTAGGGATTTCTTTCACTTAAACCGGCGCACAGAGTTCACGGATGGACCCAATACTGAATTGGGCGGAATGGCGGTTCAGAAAAGGAAGGAAGTCACTTTCCCTCATGCCAAGCTTCACAGTCACCCCAAAGAGTGGAACCAGACTTGGTTTTATTGCAAGGATACATCTCCAACTGATGAAAACCCCCTGCCGGGTTACCGCCCTCACCGCCTTAGCAATACACATCCTTTTCCTCAGAGGTTAACTGCAAAGGAGAGAGCCATCTATGCCCACAGCTGTCAAAGCTTAGAGCCTTTATGGCCAACGGTTTAACCGGTGTTGATTTTGCTCATTGCTGGATCGGCTGGAGTATCCTACCCTTAAGTAGGCGCCCTGGTTTGATGTGTGAATACACAGGGAGTCTGACCGACCCTCAACGGCATATTAACATTCAACTGATAGAGGCTGAAGTTACTGAAGCTGTCAAGAAAATGTTGAATGAACCGGAGGCCGTCTGTGGCCAGACCGGACTAAGTCCTTTCTACACCTCCAACAAACCGCCAGCTGTAAGAATCATATATCCTCTTTGTCTTAAGTTGCTTCTTTCAAGTTATTCTTTGAAAGTTTGACTATTTCTGATAGGGTGATGATCCGTTCTGGAATAAGAAACCACAAGATAAACCGGCAAAACCGCAAGACAAACCAGCAAAGCCACTTCGCCCAAAGACCAAGGTTGTTAAAAAACCTACCAAGAAAAGGACCACTGCTTCTTCCGACGCAAATGCTGATGCCGATGTAGCCAATCCGGACTCAGAGGTAGAACTTGACACTCTTGGTTCATTTTTCATACACCTCATTGACAATGATTATTATCAGGACGACGCTGAAGGCAGTCAAGCTGATGACGTAGAGGTAATGTTCTTTCCTCCGATTCAGATCCTCTGCCAACATCGAAAATCCGTCGAGCAAACCGGAAAGTAAAATTTTCTCACCCTCTTGCTTACTTGGACCCCAACTTTCTTTTGAAGATGCAGCAACATGAAGCTCGCCGCACGACCCGGCACAGCGGCCAGGTAGTTACCTCCGCCGGTTTATCGAACACTCCGGTTCGGAAACGTCGATCAGAGGTCTCTTATACTCTTGACACTTCTTGCCCCAAGGCGGTTTGTTTCCGACAGCCTCTTAATCCATCTGATTCAAATTATCAGGGCACTTCCCACTCATCTTCTGGCGAGTCATCAACCACAAAGCTTCCACCCTCAAAACGGTTCCTGGGTGAGTCATACCTTTAATTTTTATTTTTCACTACCTTATGCCTGATACAATATCTTGACCTTTTATGTTTGTTTCTCTCAGTGCCAAGCCAAGACCCAGCAAGAAGGCTCGGTTGAATAAACCGGGTGATGATAACGTGGCTGTTGAACCGGAAAAAACTCCAGACCCAGAAGAAACTGATGCTGATGCCATGCTTGATGATCCGCCGCCTCAAGACCATGACTTGTTTACTGAACAAGCAGAAATTGATACCACATGCCATGCTGATAAATCGACCAGCCCCATCTGAGCTGCTGACAAACCGGTCAGTCCAGCTAAGGAGACTGACAAACCGTCAACTCCAGCAAAGGCTGCTGATGATAAAGAAGACGATATCATGATTACTGGTACTGGCCATACCACTCCTGGCAATCCTATTGTTTTATCAAAACATACTGCCAAGTACGAGCTTTCTGCTATTGGTAAAGGCAAATGGAACGCCGATTTGTCAAGCTACGCCCATCTCAATGCTCAAGACATTCATTCCGGCTTCTTGAACCGTCTGTACACCAGCCGCGACTATGAAGCCGGTTTGGTCAACTTGATGAAGGAACGATATGAGGTAACATAACTATTTTTCTCTTATGTCCAATTGCAGTTTATCAACTCCAGTAGCCCCCAAGTGACGGCTTATGATACCAATCTGAACCGGGACTTACTAATAACTGTATATTTGCAACACTGCATCTTTTTCACTGGTGTAGCCCCCAAGGGTCGGTTTAACTTTATAAAGATGAACTGGGACATTTTTTTAAAACTCCCCAGATGAGCAATTAGAGCAAACATAGATTAGACCCCAAGTGCCAAGAGGAATACTTGTATTGTGCTTGGGACTTTGCAGAAATTTATGATCCAGAGTAAATATGCATTAGCCCCCAAGTATCAGGTGCATAACTTGTTATGGGCTTGGTACTTTAAATATGTACTATCAACTCATAATATGTCTCTTCCTTACAGGCTGAGCTGAGTAGAAAATAATCTCAAACCGCCGATCTGCAAGAAAATATCAAGTCCCAGCAAGCCGAAACTTCCAAGGCAAAGGATGAGCTGACAAGCGCTTTAGCCGTATGGAAAAGCTAAAGGAGAGTTTCAACAAGGAACGGGCGGATTGGAACACAGAGAAATCCGCTTTGCAGAAAAGAGACGAGGACGCAGAAGCAGCTCTCAAACCGGTGGTAGACGAGCTGACCGGTGTAAAGCGGCAAGTACATGCTATGACTGCTGTTGTATTTGGTAAGCATCCTTGCTCTATACTTTCAACATATCTTCCCATGTGTTTCCGGTTTACTGACATTTATAATGATGCAGGAACTCGCATTAGTCATCTGGGCTCTCATGTACAGAAGAAGCTGAAGGCTGCCTACACGCTGATAGAGCAATTGTACACCGGCGCTCAACGAATTATCTGCACCGCTTCTCATAATAAGCCGCCCCCGATGTTAATCAAGGATACTTTAGACATGCTATCTATGCTGCCTGCCCGGGTTGAAGAGCTAAAGAGATCTGCTGCAAGGGCTGGTGCTCTGACTGCACTAACCCGGGCAAAAGCATGGGTGCCTGATCTTGATCCGGCGGACGTGGCTAAAGGCTACCCAAGCTTAAAAGAGGACGGATCAGAATTTGTCAATGAAGATCTCCGCGCCATAAACCGGGAAGTACGTCCACTGGCTTGTCAACTCGCTGAAGAGGCTGATCTTTCATTTTACCAGGCGAGTTACGACACCAACAACAAACGGGTTGCTGCACCGACTCCTCAGGCTCAAAACCTGATCCCTCCAATCCGTAAGCACACTTATGCCCCTGACATTGAACTGTCCACCCTTATAAGCGACGAAGCTGTGTTCCAAGCGTTAGCTGGGATCGACTGGACAACTGTTGACTTCCAGCCGCTGGGTAGAGACGAAGAGGATGAACCGGTGCAAGATGATCCACAACCATTAGGTCAAGCTGGTGACCAACCATAATCCGGAAGCCGGTTTAGTCTTCCACGTGCTGCAACACTTATTTGAGAAACAATGATCCTTTTGGGCACTGAAACACCTTGTAATAGGCTAGTTAAAACACTTGGTCTGTTATGCCTTCGTGCATATTTATCTGCGACTGATGCTTGCTAATCCGCCATGCTTAAGATATGATGTTCATAATCCATAGCAATGTATTCAAGCTATCCCCGCAGATAAGAAGCTTAAAGCGCCCTGGCGGTTTACCACCGGGTGGATCATAATGCCCAAATATATATATATAACCAAGGTTTATAACCAAGGATGTAAAAAGATAACCAAATATGGAAATATGTGATACCTGTGACCTTGAGTCATAATGTTGGCTGACCAACTTTGTAGTTAGGGTAACAACCCTAATCCGGAGTATCAGTAACTCCTGTTATATTATGCCAGTTTACAATAAAACTGTTCTGGGTTGTGATAATCACCGGTTTATTCAATAATGGTGACTTTGAGTCGAAACCAGACCGGGCTGATAGTCTCCGGATTATAACTGATCATGTACTAACAACTTGTAGTTGAAAGTCAAACCGGGTGAACGAATGCCGGTTTATCAAAACAGTAGAAATCTTATCCAAGGAGAAAAACTTAGCAAATAAAAGCAAATGAAACCCTGTAGTCGAGGCTTTTCACGGGCTGCCAGGCCCCAAATTCGAGGCTTTTCATGGGCTGCCAGCCACTGAGTTAAACCATTTTACAAAGCCTTTTAAGATGGTCCTCAATCCTTAACCAATCATCATTTTAACTTGACAAGTTCAGGGTCTTATTAGAGTAACTTGTCAAAGTTCGATGGGTCATACCAGGTTTACCTGGGCGGAGTGACTTACTTAAAGAGGCAGGCTAACCCGGGGTTTTAGGTGTATACACCAGGCTTCGAAGCCATGACTTGATAGCCTATTACAAGTGTAGATTCTTTGTTCATTTCGACAGCAAAGAATCCCCAAGTAACATTTTGAGCTGTGCTCAGCCGGTGCCTATGTTTGAGTTGTTCTTTTGCAACACTCTCTTTGGCCCCGGATTGATTTGGCTTTAAGCCGATCAAAAGGTGTGACTATGGTTCGGATACGACCAAGACCCCAAGTGATGTTTTATAAAGCTTTGATAAGCTGAATCAAGGGGTAAACCGGACACTGCTTTATAAACAGAAGCTCCATGTAACCACACATGATGTAAGAAAAACAACAGATACCCCGCTTTAGCTGAGGTTTCGGTTTATTATATTGATCATAATATATACATTGTCATAACTATGTACGTAAGCAGAGCCCATGGCTCAAGTATAGTAGGGCCAAAGATGAGCGATATTCCATGGCCGGTGGGTCTCCTCCTCCGATTTACGTGAGTCTTTGTGCTCTTGAACATCAATTAGGTAGTATGACCCGTTGTGCAGATTCTTGCTGACCACAAAGGGTCCTTCCCAAGGGGGGGATAACTTGTGCATATCCGTATGATCCTGGATGAGTCGGAGCACCAAATCTCCTTCTTGAAAGGTTCTGGATCTAACCCGGCGGCTGTGATAACGACGCAGATCTTGCTGATAAATCGCCGAACGGGCTACTGCCATGTCACGCTCCTCATCTAACAGGTCGAGAGCTTCCTGCCGTGCCTTCTCATTGTCAGCTTCGACATATACCGCTACACGGGGTGAGTCATGACGGATGTCACTAGGAAGAACCGCCTCCGCTCCATAAACCATGAAGAAAGGCGTGTACCCTATCGATCTGTTGGATGTGGTATTGATGCTCCATAACACAGAAGGTAACTCCTCAACCCAACAACCCGGCGTCCGTTGCAAAGGAACCATAAGCCGGGGTTTGATGCCTCTCAAGATCTCTTGGTTGGCCCTTTCCGCTTGACCATTGGACTGGGGGTGAGCCACTGATGATACGTCAAGCCGGATGTGCTCACGTTGACAGAACTCCTTCATGGCACCTTTGACAGATTGGTACCATTATCAGTTATAATGCTGTGTGGAAAGACAAACCGGAAAATCACCTTTTTGATGAATTGAACCGCCGTAGCTGCATCACACTTACTGACTGGCTCTGCCTCCACCCACTTGGTGAACTTATCAACCGCCACCAAAAGGTGGGTCTTCTTATCCTTGGATCTCTTAAAGGGTCCAACCATATCGAGCCCCCAAGTCGCAAACGGCCAAGTAATTGGAATCATCCTCAACTCTTGAACCGGTACATGAGCCCGTCGTGAGAACTTTTGACAGCCATCACACCTTTTGACTAAGTCCTCGGCATCAGCATGAGCTGTCAACCAATAGAAACCGTGACGAAACGCCTTGGCCACCAGCGATTTTGAACCGGCGTGGTGACCACAATCTCCTTCGTGGATCTCACGCAAAGTTTCACGGCCTTCTTCAGGGGATACACAGCGTTGAAACGCCCCTGTCACACTGCAATGATGTAACTCTCCATTGATAATAGTCATGGACTTGGACCGCCGGATTATCTGCCTAGCTGAAGTTTCATCTTCTGGTAACTCGCCCCGGTTCATATACACCAAATATGGAACCGTCCAATCCGGAATAGCATGAAGAGCCGCCACCAACTGAGCCTCTGGATCAGGAACAGCCAAATCCTCTTCACCAGGGAGCTTGACGGACGGATTATGCAGCACATCCAGGAAGACATTAGGTGGAACCGGTTTACGTTGGGAACCCAAATGGCTTAAAGCATCCGCCGCTTCATTCTTCCACCGGTCCACATGATTCACCTGATAACCTTTGAAGTGACCTGCAACAATATCCACCTCACGACGATATGCTGCCATGAGTGGGTCCTTGGAGTCCCAAGTGCCGGACACTTGTTGAGCCACCAGGTCCGAATCACCAAAGCACTTAACTCGGCTGAGATTCATCTCTTTAGCCATCCGAAGACCATGGAGTAAAGCCTCATATTCAGCTGCATTGTTAGTGCAAGGGAACATTAAACGGAGAACATAACAAAACTTATCACCTCGTGGGGAAGTTAATACGACTCCAGCCCCCGAGCCCTCCAATTGCCTGGACCAATCAAAGTGAATAGTCCAATAAGTATGATCCGGCTTCTCTTCTGGCGCCTGTAGTTCTGTCCAATCATTAATGAAATCCCCAAGGGCCTGAGATTTGATTGCCGTCCTGGGCATATATTTTAATCCGTGAGGCCCAAGCTCAATAGCCCACTTAGCAATCCGGCCAGTTGCTTCCCTGTTCTGGATTATATCCCCCAAAGGAACAGAACTGACCACAGTGATGGGATGACCTTGGAAATATTGCTTAAGCTTCCGGCTTGCCATGAAAATCCATACACCAGCTTCTGCCAATGTGGGTACCTTTGTTTGGACTCAATAAGTACCTCACTGATATAGTAAACCGGTCGTTGAACCGGATACTCTTTTCCGGCCTCCTTGCGCTCCACCACAATAGCCACGCTAACAGCCCTGGCGTTAGCTGCCACATATAGCAACAAAGGTTCTTTGTCAACCAGAGCAGCGAGAACCGGCAGATTAGCCAGCTGCCGCTTTAAGTCCTCAAATGCTTCATTAGCGGTGTCACTCCAGATGAAGTTATTCGTTTTCTTCAGCATCTGATATAAAGGGATGGCCTTCTCGCCGAGGCGACTGATAAACCGGCTCAATGCGGCAATCCGGCCTGCCAGGCGTTGAACATCATTAATACACTTCGGTTTAGCCAGAGAAGTGATGGCTTTGATCTTTTCCGGATTAGCTTCAATGCCCCTGTTAGACACCAAAAAGCCCAAGAGCTTGCCTGCCGGTACACCAAAAACACACTTGGCCGGATTAAGCATCATTTTATAAACCCAGAGGTTATCAAAGGTCTCCTTCAAGTCATTAATCAATGTCTCCTCCTTCCTTGATTTCACCACAATATCGTCTACATATGCATGAACATTGCGGCCGATCTGTCACGACCGGTTTTTCAATAAAATATTTATTGAGAGACCAATCCCTTTTACGGACCAGTAAAGAAGAATTCCTTCTCACTGGTGGACAATATCTTGGTCACAGAAGAAAAATACCAGGAGTACTGAATATAATACAAGGTTGAGCGGAGACTGCTCAACAATTTATTACATGAACGCCGATAAAACATAACGGCGGATAGGGTGGCATAACTACTAACTCACGATAACAACGATGGTGGAAATATCACCGCGAAGTGGGTGATATGACTCCTGAAAACTACAGCTCTTCGAGCGTCAGAGTGAGGCTCGGGGAGACTTATTGCGGGTGGCGGAAGCGTATATGATACACGTGACCAATATCCAGGATCGCACGGGACTGACTGGGATTCCTCTAGGCGTCGGACTCACTATCAAACTCTTCATCCATGAGATCGCCTTCGTCAACATCTGGCCAAATCAACAAGCCAGGTGAGTACTATGAAAGTACTCGCAAGACAGTTCGGACATAAGATATAACAAATGTAAACATGAAGCATATGAACAGAATAACAAGTGCGTTCAGACATAGAGACAATAATGCATGGGGAAAATATCAGAGAAGTCGGGCGGTAGTCCTCCCGAAATCCCAAAATAAATACTGGGTGCCAAACGAGGGTCTGAATGACTCCTTGAGAGGAAACTGCAAGAATAATAATGCCGCAGTCGGGCGTCGGGGCGACACCACATAAAGGGCTTATAACAGAAAATAAAAATACAGTGCGTGCCACAGTCGGACGTCTGAGCGACATCACATAAAGGGCTTATATTGAAAGTAAGAGACAAACATGCCACAGTCGGACGTCTGAGCGACATCACATAAAGGGCTTATATTGAAAGTAAGAGACAAACATGCCACAGTCGGACGTCTGAGCGACATCACATAAAGGGCTTATATTCATAACTTAGTAACTCATGAATCTTAAATCATATCAAGAGAATAATCAGACATGAGATAAACAACAGGGTTAGTCCATCCACAGGAATAACGTTCAGCTATGTTTACTACTCATGTTCGCTTACCGGAAAGAAGAATATACCACGAGGCTACGACATAGACATGGATACGCTGATCACGTTACTGGACCATGGATACGATGACTCGGAAGGATTTGACTCTGCAGAGTTTGTACTTTAACCACAGCCAACGGATTTCAGTAGTCACGGGGACTAGTTCCGTTTACGGTGTTTTGGAAGAAACACATCTAACCAGTACACACCCATTCAACATTCCGAAGCCAGGAATCACCCTCGGCAACGTTCAATAAAAACCTTGAGACGGGGAGGCTACAACCTCGCGTAGCATGGGATCAAATTTATATACGCGCGCTCTAAGGGGTGCCCCCCTCTCGGTCCCAACCGGAAACACCCATGCCCCCTGACCGGATGACTGGCTTTAATCCAGGGCCATGGAACCCTCATCCCGGCCCCTCTATTTGGTGTGTACACGGAAAGAGGCTACCAACTTACTACACCGCATTCTTGGCAGAACACATGTGGCGACACGGAAAGGGGAAGAACGACAACGTGACTCAGTTCACGTTAACGTCGGAATTTATCGGATATCGTAAGGCTGGCATGCTACAACAATACCACCTTACTGCCTTTCATGTCACCACATGACTAGGCCATCTCTCATCAGAGATTACAGTAACTTTGGAGCACACGGATAGTTGCCTTACATGCAACGAGATGCTCACCGATGCTCATATGCCATGCACAAACCATTCAAGCAAACATGCAAAACACCCGTCATATCAAAGGTTCAAACATGCTTGCCTGGTTCGGAGAAGTCGGAGTCTAGCTCGGCGAAGTTCGCGGCTCCGTCACCTCTCCCGGAACCTATGGTATAGCGAAAAATGCATACTAACGTGAAAACCAACGCGTGCATAAAAGTTGTTCCAAAATTTTTCCAAATAAATCCCATAAAAAACTAGACAAAATTTTAAGACTGTCAGAAAAAGAATCACTCGAAAATCACTTTTTATTAAAAAGTTATAAGGGTTTCTGTCCAGGGACTCATCTGTAATGAAACAGAAAAGTTCCAGGGGTTTAACTGAGAAAACAGAAAACGGTTCGAATAGAAACGCGCAAGCCCAAAGAGAAAACGTATTTGCCCGAAGGCGCCAACAGAAAACGTTTCGAGGGAGAAGAGAATAGAGGCTGACAGGGGGGGTCCACATGTCAGGTTTAAAAAGTTCGCCGGCGCCCGAAGACTGCGGTGGTCGCCGGCGTCGAACCACGGCGAGACAGGGAGATCGGAGTGTACCAAGAGCTTCAGCGTGTCCTTCCGCGTCGGTGGGTGGTGGACTTGGGCGTCGGGGAGCACCACGTCGACGGCGACACTTTCTCCGGCGGACGGCGGCTCGGGCGATGGTGGGGAACTCCGGTGGTGTGCTGCAAACTTCGAATTGAAGCGCGGGTCAGAAGGAGGGATGCACTAGAGAGCTACTGGCAAGAGATGGGAGGCAGAGGTGCACGCACGGGAGCGAATCGAGCTGGATCCCGTGGCGGGTCGCGGCGGCCGGAGTTGAGGAAGGAGACTTCCTCGGGGCTCTTCCAGTGGCTAGGCAGGGTCTTGGTGGAGTGCAGAGGTGGTGTGGGTACTAGCTGGAGGTCGGGGCCTCTATTTATAGGCGGCTCGAGGGGGTGGCCGTGAACGGAGAATCTCCGGCGAGCAATTACGGCGAGGCAGTGGATTGGCAGGGGGTTTAGGTGGCCAGGCAGCATCAGTGGGAGTTACTGGTCCCGTTCCACTGCTAAACTCGGTCGGGCATGGCGTAATGGTGCCGGTCCACGGTGGGGTGGCCGCACGGGCACGACGGCGGCAGAGAGCGCGCTCCGCGCCTGGCGGTTCACGACGAGGGTGGCAGCGCGCACTGGGGAGTGGAAGACCACGCGGCGATCTTCGATGGCTTGGGCGGCGCTGGGTGGCGCCGTCTGCGCTGCGCCTCTCTCTGGCGGCCGCAAAGCCGCCGCTGGCGTCGGTCACGGGGCGGCGCACCTCCTCCAGCTCGTCGCCGACGCCCGCAAGCATCCAGGCGCTCGTGCGGTGCAGAGGACAAGGGGGAGGGGACGGGGAGCAAGGCGCCAACCGGGCACTGTCGAGATCGACAACAGGTTCTGAAGAAAACGACAGTAGATCATGGAACTGTATGTCTGAATCTCTGAACTTGACATTGACAATGCTCTGCAGGTGTTCGACAGAATGATTTGGCATGAAGAAAATTTTTCCTGGGGCTGGGACTTGGTGAGGTGACCTCTCAATGCACCCAGAGGCTGCCTGATTTTTCTCAGAATTTTTGGAGAAGGGTTTGAATGAATTTCATCAAATTTGACAAATCTGGTCCAAACTTGCAGCAAGATAGTTTGAAAAATTTGAACTGAAGACCAGTGGATCTTCATGGATCTTGGTTGAGGGCTCAAAGGACTAGGAAGGGAAATTGGTTTGAGGGCAAAAATCAAAACAGGAATGGTAGCTCCTTTGTAAACCTCCAATGATCAAGATATAAGGCAGAAATTGTTTTTGATAAGAAATAAATGAAAAATAAATATATGGAGAGGTCCAACTTGCTGGATTTGAAGTAAATCATGATCCAAAGATGGGGAAAGGTTTATGGAAGAGGATTTGTACATAGGTCATGATAAGGGAGATTTGTTGAAAGTGGGAAAAGATCATTCCAAAAGCTATAGGGCTTTTCAAGAAATTGTCAAAAGACATTTTTCCAAGAGAGAAGTATTTTGGTTTGAGTCCAAATAAAAAGAAAGAATCTCCAAGACCAAAATCAAGTCTTGGGTGAAACCAAATAAAACTCTTGCCATAAAAATATTTTGAAAGGGAGGGTTCTTTTGAAGGAAAAACTTAAATCACCTCCCTTAAGTCAAATAATTTTTTTTGAAAAATCCAAATGAAATTTTGGGTGTCACAACACCTACCCCCTTAGGAAAAATCTCGTCCTCAAGATTACTGCTGACCCTCAAATAGATATGGATACTCTGCCTGAAGAAAATCTTCCCTTTCCCATGTCGCTTCATCCTCAGTGTGGTTGCTCCACTGAACTTTGAAATTTTTTGTTGTTTTCTGTCGGGTCCTCCGTTCGGACTCCTCCAATATCTTTACTGGCCGCTCTCTGTAGGTGAGATCTGGTTGCACATCAATGCTTTCATGTGACACATGCTTTTCCGGGTTACTCATACATTTCCTTAATTGTGAGACGTGGAACACATCGTGGACGTCTGACAGCTCCTTGGGTAGGTCTAGTTGGTAGGCTTCCGTACCTCTTCGTGCAACTATACAGAATGGTCCAATAAATCTCGGGGCTAGCTTCCCCTTAATTTTGAACCGTTGCAGGCCCCTCATAGGTGACACTCGTAGGTATACAGAGTCACCGGGTTCAAAGCTGACCTCACGATGCTTTTGATCGTAATAGCTCTTTTGTCGGCTCTGCGCTATCTTGAGTCTGTCCCTGATCTGCTTAACTTTCTCCTCGGCCTCCTTGAGCATGTCTGGGCCAAAGATACGACTGTCTCCTGTCTCTGACCAATTTAGTGGGGTACGACACCTCCGTCCGTACAATGCTTCGAAGGGTGCCATTTGCAGGCTGGCCTGGTAACTGTTGTTGTAAGCAAACTCGGCATACGGCAAACTTTCTTCCCAACTGGATCCATAGGTGAGCACACAGGCTCTCAGCATGTCCTCTAAGATTTGGTTTACGCGTTCCGTTTGTCCATCAGTCTGAGGGTGGTACGCTGTACTGAATGCTAGTTGCGTGCCCAGAGCTTGTTGTAAGTGATCCCAAAATTTTGAGACAAATTGAGTGCCTCGGTCGGATATTATAGTTTTTGGGACTCCATGCAGACAGACTATACGAGAGAGATAAAGCTTGGCTAGCCTTTGTGTGGAGTAGGTCGTCTTTACGGGAATGAAATGGGCTACCTTGGTTAGCCTATCTGTGATGACCCATATGGCATCATTTCCGCGTTGCGATCGAGGTAGTCCGACGATGAAGTCCATCCCAATCTCATCCCATTTCCACTCAGGTATCCTGTTTGGCTGGAGTAGCCCTGCTGGCTTTTGATGCTCGGCCTTGATGTGCTGACATGAATCGCAACAAGAAATAAATGTGGCTATATCCCTTTTCATACCGTGCCACCAAAATCTTTCCTGAATGTCTTTGTACATTTTGGTTCCTCCAGGGTGGATCGAGTATGGAGCGGTGTGGCTTTCGGTTAGGATTTGTTGCTTGAGTTCCTCAATGTTAGGTACGCAAAGTCTGTCTCCGTACCATAATATTCCTTCACTGTCTGTGACGAACTCCGAAGCCTTACCAAGGCTCATTTTCTTCTTTATACCTTCGGTGTTGGGATGTCCTTGCTATGCCTTCTTAATTTGCTCCATTAGGGTGGGTTGTATTTCCAGATTTGATACGGTGCCCTCCGAGACTAACACCAAGTTGAGCCTAGCGAACTCTTGCTGAAACTCAGGCCTCAAGTTTTGCGGACCGTCGTTGTCCGGGCTGGGGTTTCGACTAAGGGCATCAGCCACTACATTTGCTTTCCCTGGATGGTAGTGAATGCCGACATCATAGTCCTTGACCAATTCCAACCAGCGTCGTTGGCGTAAATTTAGCTCTGGCTGTGTGAAAATATATTTGAGGCTCTTATGGTCCGTATATATTTCACAGCGATTTCCCAACAGAAAGTGCCTCCACTCCTTGAGTGCATGTATGACTGCTGCTAGCTCCAAGTCATGTGTTGGGTAATTTTCCTCATGTTTTCGCAGCTGCCTGGAGGCATACGCGACAACTTTGCCATCCTGCATTAGTACACATCCGAGGCCTTTTCGGGACGCGTCACAATATACTTCAAAACTCTTGTGTATGTCTGGCACGGTTAAGACCGGTGCGGTTGTTAGTTCTTCTTGAGTTCTTGGAAGCTTCTCTCGCATGCTTCCGTCCATACAAATTTCTTGTCTTTCTTGAGCAACTGTGTTATTGGTTTTGCCACAGTGGAGAATCCTTCAATAAATCTTCTGTAATATCCGGCCATTCCCAGGAAACTCCGCACATCTGTAACGTTGGCGGGTGGCTTCCAGTCAAGTATGGCTTTGACTTTTTCTGGGTCTACGGCCACGCCTTCTTGGTTCAATATATGGCCTAGGAAACCAACTAGCCTTAGCCAAAAATCACACTTGCTAAATTTGGCGTACAATTGATGTTTCCTTAATTCTCCCAAAACAATTCTGAGATGCTCAGCATGCTCTTCTGGTGTCCTTGAATATACCAGAATATCGTCAATGAACACCACAACAAATTTGTCCATGAATTTCATGAACACTTTGTTCATGAGGTGGACGAAGTATGCGGGGGCGTTCGTTAGTCCAAAAGGCATCACTGTGAACTCATATAATCCGTATCTGGAGGTGAATGCTGTTTTAGGGATATCTTCTGTCCGTACTTTCAATTGATGATATCCCGATCTCAAATCAATTTTTGAGAACACCTTGGCTTGTGCGAGCTGGTCAAACAAATCATTTATCCGTGGCATCGGATATTTGTTTTTGATGGTGACCATATTGAGAGCTCGATAGTCTATACACAGTCTCAGTGTCCCATCCTTTTTCTTGGCGAATAAAACTGGCGAACCCCATGGTGAGGAGCTGGCTCGAATAAAGCCTTTGTCCAATAATTCCTTTATCTGCTTCTTCAACTCTACCAATTCTGAGGGTGCCATTCTATAAGGTTTCTTATAGATGGGAGCGGTGCCAGGTGCTAGTTCGATGCTGAATTCTATTTCTCGGTCTGGTGGCATGCCTGGTAGTTCTTCAGGAAACACGTCAGGAAACTCGCATACCACTGGAACTTTTCTCAGTTCTGACATGTCCACTTTGTTCAGCTTTGGTTGCCGTGACCGTGGTCTTTCTTGAGCTGTGACCTTTATTGTCTTGCCGTGATGATGAGTGAGGATCACAGTCCGATTGAAACAGTCAATAAATCCCTTGTTGGTGGTCAACCAGTCCATCCCTAAAATGACATCCAGTCCTTTATTTTCCAACACGATGAGATTAGCTTGGAACTTTAGTCCTTCGAACTCAATGATCACTCCTTGGCAGTAACTCTGAGCGATCTGCTTATTTCCGGGGGACTTGATGATCATAGATTTTTCCAAGGGAAGTGTCGGAAAACCATGTTGCAAAACAAAACTCTTCGAAACGAACGAATGGGAAGCTCCAGAATCAAACAAAACCGTGGCAGGTACTGTGTTGACAGGGAACGTACCGAGCACGATGTCTGGGGCATTCTGCGCTTCTTCCCTGGTCACATGGTTCAGGTGACCCTTCCTGTGGTTGTTGTTGGGGTTGAAATTGTTGCGCTTGGGGGCTGGATTGTTCCCACCATTGTTTGGCTTGGGGGCCGCGTTCCTCGGCTTTGGGCACTGTTTGGCATAGTGCCCCTCTTCACCACAAGCGTAGCAAGTGACCTCTGGATGGTACGTGAAGTCCTTGTCCCTTGAATGGAACTGTCTGACGGGCCTTAGATCAGTAGTCGCGGATTTCCTTGCTTCTGTCCTTGGAACCTCAGTCTTGCTTCGGTTGTTGCGAGCAAGAGTCGTCTTGTCCCTCTTTCGCTTACGGAGATCTTCCAGACTACGGCGCTCATTCTCCAAGGTAATGGCCTTGTCAACCAGAGTTTTAAAATCCGGGAAAGTGTGTACCACCAGTTGGCATCTTAGAGCTAGTGCCAGGCCGTCCAAGAATTTCTCCATCCTCTTGTTCTCAGTCATATGCTCGTCGTAGGCATAACGAGATAGCTGGGTAAACTGACCGTTGTATTCTGTCACTGACATGCCTCTCTGCTTGAGGTCATCAAATCTCTCTTCTTGATTTTTATGATGCTCCTGGGGATGTGTGCCCCACGAAAGCCTTCCTTGAACTCTTCCCAGGTGATGTTGTGTTCACTGGGATGCATGTGTAGGAAGTTTTCCCACCATGCTGCAGCTGCTCCAGTAAGGTAGTGGGGTGCATAAAGCACCTTCTCATGATCTGAACACTGAGCAATAATCAGCTTCCTTTCGATGTCACGAAGCCAATCATCGGCTTCTAGCGGCCTATCGGTGTGAGCAAACGTTGAAGGGCGAGTCTTCTGTAACTCAGATAACTTGGAATGTGGTTGATAGGGTTCACGGTGGTTTCCCATATTGATGACGTGATTCATCATCTCTTGGTGCTGTTGCTGGCTTTGTTCGAAGAGACGGCATACTTGAGACAAGGCTGCTTCGCTATCCTGCTGACTGGACTGACCCTGAGTGAAGTTGTTGCTAGTCTGTGTTCCATAAGCTTCTTCTGGCTGATTGGGCATGGAACGAGTCCACGGACGAGACATTTTTCCAGTCTGGGGTATTATTTTGCAAATCTCATGAGAAGAACTGTGTGGCACAAGGAAAATCTTGCAAAGGCAAAAACTTAAAAGACCTCAAGATTTTTCAAGAAAGCATAAACGATTTTGCATGGAGGCGAACTGTTTAACCCAAATCTTACACGCGAAAAGCAAACACACGATACAGCACTCAGGATGTGCGTACACGATCCTGACATGTTATTTAGACTAGCATACTCCTCCAGAAAGCAGCGAACACACTAATACAAACTAGCGTACAGATAAAACACATCATACAAGCAGACATAACGCGCGGCTACTCGGCGCTCTCAGTCGGAGATGGTGACGATGTCCTTTCCCTTGCCGAGGGCAAGACTCAGCGGTGCAGGAGAATCAACCTCCACCTCCTCTCTAGCAGGCTCCTGGCGCGTAGCACTGCGCTGCGGTGATGGAACGGGGGCCACAGGCGGCAGAGCGGGTGTGGCAGGCGGGGCAGCTCTGACTGGAGTAGGAGCGATGACTCGGTCGAACTCCTCAGTGGTAGGCAGGCGGCGAGCAGTGGCCAAAATGGCCGGTGCATAAGATGCTGAGGATGAGACGAATGTCAGAGGTGGTGCCGTGTGGAGAAGCTCCTTCCTGCTGGCAGGACCGCCCCGAACTAAGTCCATGCGGGCAGCCACAAGATCATCCACGAGGTTGTCGAAAGATTCTTCCAGAGCCTTGAGGTACTCCACGACCATCTCGATGGCTTCATCTCGCTCTCCCCAATGGCAGGCGAATGCATAGTGACAAGTATATGGCACATGGCATGGGAGGTAGCGGTAGCGACGAGTCTTCATCATAGGAAGAATGTCCCGAAGGCGAGCTATCGCCTCACGGGCAGCCATCTGCATGGCATGCCTCTCCGTAGGCATGGCCCTTCCCACAAAACGGAAGTGGCGAGACGCAGAACGTCCTCCCTTGAATTGCACCACGGCCTGGTGCATAGACACGTCGTCGCTGAGCTTGTGCTGATAGAGCGTGAACTCTGGACGAGTCGCTGGCCCGATCGCGAGCTTGGTGATGGAGACGAGGAGTTTGACAAACCCCTCGGGCACGTTAGTGAACACTCGAGTCTCGCAGTTGCTGCCAGCCATCTACAAAAGTAGGCAAAAATTCTGAGTAGTCAAGTCATAAATTTATGATGACCAACAGAAAATAGCTACAATTGCAAAATGCTGAAAAAGCACAAAAGACGCTAATAACCGATTAGCGATCGCACCTAGTGGCTTCCTACAGTCAGCCTGGCTCTGATACCAAGCTTGTCACGACCGGTTTTTCAATAAAATATTTATTGAGAGACCAATCCCTTTTACGGACCAGTAAAGAAGAATCCCTTCTCACTGGTAGACAATATCTTGGTCACAGAAGAAAAATACCAGGAGTACTGAATATAATACAAGGTTGAGCGGAGACTGCTCAACAATTTATTACATGCACGCCGATAAAACATAACGGCGGATAGGGTGGCATAACTACTAACTCACGATAACAACGGTGGTGGAAATATCACCGCGAAGTGGGTGATATGACTCCTGAAAACTACAGCTCTTCGAGCGTCGGAGTGAGGCTCGAGGAGACTTATTGCGGGTGGCGGAAGCGTATATGATACAAGTGACCAATATCCAGGATCGCACGGGACTGACTGGGATTCCTCTAGGCGTCGGACTCACTATCAAACTCTTCATCCATGAGATCGCCTTCGTCAACATCTGGCCAAATCAACAAGCCAGGTGAGTACTATGAAAGTACTCGCAAGACAGTTCGGACATAAGATATAACAAATGTAAACATGAAGCATATGAACAGAATAACAAGTGCGTTCAGACATAGAGACAATAATGCATGGGGAAAATATCAGAGAAGTCGGGCGGTAGTCCTCCCGAAATCCCAAAATAAATACTGGGTGCCAAACGAGGGTCTGAATGACTCCTCGAGAGGAAACTGCAAGAATAATAATGCCGCAGTCGGGCGTCGGGGCGACACCACATAAAGGGCTTATAACAGAAAATAAAATACAGTGCGTGCCACAGTCGGACGTCTGAGCGACATCACATAAAGGGCTTATATTGAATGTAAGAGATAAACATGCCACAGTCGGACGTCTGAGCGACATCACATAAAGGGCTTATATTGAAAGTAAGAGACAAACATGCCACAGTCGGACGTCTGAGCGACATCACATAAAGGGCTTATATTCATAACTTAGTAACTCATGAATCTTAAATCATATCAAGAGAATAATCAGACATGAGATAAACAACAGGGTTAGTCCATCCACAGGAATAACGTTCAGCTAAGTTTACTACTCATGCTCGCTTACCGGAAAGAAGAATATACCACGAGGCTACGACATAGACATGGATACGCTGATCACGTTACTGGACCATGGATACGATGACTCGGAAGGATTTGACTCTGCAGAGTTTGTACTTTAACCACAGCCAACGGATTTCAGTAGTCACGGGGACTAGTTCCGTTTACGGTGTTTTGGAAGAAACACATCTAACCAGTACACACCCATTCAACATTCCGAAGCCAGGAATCACCCTCGGCAACGTTCAAGAAAAACCTTGAGACGGGGAGGCTACAACCTCGCGTAGCATGGGATCAAATTTATATACGCGCGCTCTAAGGGGTGCCCCCCTCTCGGTCCCAACCGGAAACACCCATGCCCCCTGACCGGATGACTGGCTTTAATCCAGGGCCATGGAACCCTCATCCCGGCCCCTCTATTTGGTGTGTACACGGAAAGAGGCTACCAACTTACTACACCGCATTCTTGGCAGAACACATGTGGCGACACGGAAAGGGGAAGAACGACAACGTGACTCAGTTCACGTTAACGTCGGAATTTATCAGATATCGTAAGGCTGGCATGCTACAACAATACCACCTTACCGCCTTTCATGTCACCACATGACTAGGCCATCTCTCATCAGAGATCACAGTAACTTTGGAGCACACGGATAGTTGCCTTACATGCAACGAGCTGCTCACCGATGCTCATATGCCATGCACAAACCATTCAAGAAAACATGCAAAACACCCGTCATATCAAAGGTTCAAACATGCTTGCCTGGTTCGGAGAAGTCGGAGTCTAGCTCGGCGAAGTTCGCGGCTCCGTCACCTCTCCCGGAACCTACGGTATAGCGAAAAAATGCATACTAACGTGAAAACCAACGCGTGCATAAAAGTTGTTCCAAGAATTTCCAAATAAATCCCATAAAAAACTAGACAAAATTATAAGACTGTCAGAAAAACAAAAATCACTTTTTATTAAAAAGTTATAAGGGTTTCTGTCCAGGGACTCATCTGTAATGAAACAGAAAAGTTCCAGGGGTTTAACTGAGAAAGCAGAAAACGGTTCGAATAGAAACGCGCAAGCCCAAAGAGAAAACGTATTTGCCCGGAGGCGCCAACAGAAAACGTTTCGAGGGGGAAGAGGATAGAGGCTGACAGGGGGGTCCACATGTCAGGTTTAAAAAGTTCGCCGGCGCCCGAAGACTGCGGTGGTCGCCGGCGTCGAACCACGGCGAGACAGGGAGATCGGAGTGTACCAAGAGCTTCAGCGTGTCCTTCCGCGTCGGTGGGTGGTGGACTTGGGCGTCGGGGAGCACCACGTCGACGGCGACAATTTCTCCGGCGGACGGCGGCTCGGGCGATGGTGGGGAACTCCGGTGGTGTGCTGCAAACTTCGAATTGAAGCGCGGGTCAGAAGGAGGGATGCACTAGAGAGCTACTGGCAAGAGATGGGAGGCAGAGGTGCACGCACGGGAGCGAATCGAGCTGGATCCCGTGGCGGGTCGCGGCGGCCGGAGTTGAGGAAGGAGACTTCCTCGGGGCTCTGCCAGTGGCTAGGCAGGGTCTTGGTGGAGTGCAGAGGTGGTGTGGGTACTAGCTGGAGCTCGGGGCCTCTATTTATAGGCGGCTCGAGGGGGTGGCCGTGAACGGAGAATCTCCGGCGAGCAATTACGGCGAGGCAGTGGATTGGCAGGGGGTTTAGGTGGCAAGGCAGCATCAGTGGGAGTTACTGGTCCCGTTCCACTGCTAAACTCGGTCGGGCATGGCGTAATGGTGCCGGTCCACGGTGGGGTGGCCGCACGGGCACGACGGCGGCAGAGAGCGCGCTCCGCGCCTGGCAGTTCACGACGAGGGTGGCAGCGCGCACGGGGGAGTGGAAGACCACGCGGCGATCTCCGGTGGCTTGGGCGGCGCTGAGTGGCGCCGTCTGTGCTGCGCCTCTCTCTGGCGGCCGCAAAGCCGCCGCTGGCGTCGGTCACGGGGCGGCGCACCTCCTTCAGCTCGTCGCCGACGCCCGCAAGCATCCAGGCGCTCGTGCGGTGCAGAGGACAAGGGGGAGGGGACGGGGAGCAAGGCGCCAACACGGCATTGTCGAGATCGACAACAGGTTCTGAAGAAAATGACAGTAGATCACTGAACTGTATTTCTGAATCTCTGAACTTGACATTGACAATGCTCTGCAGGTGTTCGACATAATGATTTGGCATGAAGAAAAATTTTCCTGGGGCTGGGACTTGGTGAGGTGACCTCTCAATGCACCTAGAGGCTGCCTGATTTTTCTCAGAATTTTTGGAGAAGGGTTTGAATGAATTTCATCAAATTTGACAAATCTGGTCCAAACTTGCAGCAAGGATAGTTTGAAAAATTTGAACTGAAGACTAGTGGATCTTCATGGATCTTGGTTGAGGGCTCCAAGGACTAGGAAGGGAAATTGGTTTGAGGGCAAAAATCAAAACAGGAATGGTAGCTCCTTTGTAAACCTCCAATGATCAAGATATAAGGCAGAAATTGTTTTTGATAAGAAATAAATGAAAAATAAATATATGGAGAGGTCCAACTTGCTGGATTTGAAGAAAATCATGATCCAAAGATGGGGAAAGGTTTATGGAAGAGGATTTGTACATAGGTCATGGCAAGGGAGATTTGTTGAAAGTGGGAAAAGATCATTCCAAAAGCTATAGGTCTTTTCAAGAAATTGTCAAAAGACATTTTTCCAAGAGAGAAGTATTTTGGTTTGAGTCCAAATAAAAGGAAAGAATCTCCAAGACCAAAATCAAGTCTTGGGTGAAACCAAATAAATCTCTTGCCATAAAAAATATTTTGAAAGGGAGGGTTCGTTTGAAGGAAAAACTTAAATCACCTCCCTTAAGTCAAATAATTTTTTTAAATCCAAATAAAATTTTGGGTGTCACACGATCTGATCATAAAGACAATTCTGCACACACCGTTGATAAGTCGCCTGGGCACTCTTGAGCCCAAAGGGCATAGATACATAGCAGAAGGCTCCAAAGGGAGTTATGAAGGCTGTCTTCTCCTGGTCCTTAACTGCCATTTTGATCCGATGGTAACCAGAATATGCATCCAGAAAGCTCAAACGCTCGCAAACCGCCATAGCATCAATGATTTGATCAATACGCGGGAGGGCAAAAGGACCTGCTGGGCAAGCCTTGTTGAGATATGTATAGTCCACACACATACGCCAAGTGCCATTCTTCGTAAGTACTAGCACCGGATTAGCCAACCACTCAGGATGAAACACTTCGATGATAAACCCAGCCGCCAAGAGCCTGGCAACTTCTTCTCCAATAGCCTTGCGTCTTTCTTCATTGAACCGGCGAAGAAATTGCTTGACCGGTTTATACTTGGGATCAACATTGAGAGGGTGCTCAGCAAGTTCTCTCGGTACACCTGGCATGTCAGAAGGCTTCCACGCAAAGATGTCCCGATTCTCACGGATGAACTCGATGAGCACACTTTCCTATTTCGGATCCAAGTTAGCGCTAATGCTAAACTGCATGGATGAATCGCCAGGCACGAAATCAACAAGCTTTGTCTCATCAGCCGATTTAAACTTCAGGGCCGGATCATGCTCTGTAGTTGGTTTCTTCAATTAAGTCATATCTGCCGGATCAACATTGTCTTTGTAAAACTTCAACTCTTCTGTTGCACAAACCGACTCAGCATAAGCCGCATCACCTTCTTCACACTCCAAAGCGATCTTGCAACTCCCATGCACTGTTATAGTTCCCTTGTGACCCGACATCTTGAGCTGCAGATATACATAACAAGGCCGTGCCATAAACTTAGCATAAGCTGGCCGTCCAATTAGGGCATGATACGGGCTTTCGATTTTCACAACTTCAAAGGTCAATGTTTCTGATATCGAGTCATGCTCATCTCTGAAAGCCACCTCCAGAGCTATTTTACCAACAGGATACGCCGACTTACCAGGCACCACACCATGGAACACCGTATTGGACGGTTTAAGATTTTTATCTGTTAACCCCATGCGACGGAAGGTTTCATAATAAAGGATATTGATACTACTCCCCCCATCCATGAGTACCTTAGTGAACTTATAACCTCCCACCTGAGGCGCCACCACCAATGCCAGATGACCTGGATTGTCAACCCGGGGCGGACGATCCTCTCTACTCCACACAATTGGCTGCTCAGACCAGCGCAAGTAACGGGGCACCGCAGGTTCAACGGAGTTTACTGCCCTTTTATGAAGCTTCTGATCGCGCTTGCACAAGCTAGTGGCGAAGACATGATACTGCCCACTATTCAACTGCTTTGGGTTGCTGTGATAACCCGACTGCTGCTGTTGCTGCTGATTGCCCTGATGATTATAACCTCCTTGGTTGCCCTGATTGCCTTGATTGTTATGTCCACCCTGATTACCGTGGAAGCCTGAACCAGAATTGCCTCCACCATAACCCGACCCATGAGATCCGGGGCCTGAACCGCCACCCGGTCCATGATCATACCGAAAGAGATCAGAATTTTGAACTCCTGCATGATATAACAATCCTTCCAGAGGTGCGTGGACGGTGTCTCCTTCGTTCCGTGCTTTGGGCAAGGCTGGTTCAACAGATAAGACAGGCGGTCCGGGTTAGGACTTGGCCCTCCATCGCGCTGGGGTGGTTTACCCTTACGTCGCTGGCCTTTATCATGTGTGTTGGTATTAGCCACAAAATCTAAGCTGTTGTCCGCTTTATGTTTGCCGCCATTTCCATGACCCGCCGGGTTATGCTGCTGCCCCTTGGCGTTGCCGCTCCTCTTTCCCTTCCCTGTCTTATCATCATCAGACTCGGGGTCCTTGGTACTATCAGAGTCGGCATACTTTACCAGAGCTGCCACAAGTGTTCCCATGTCATTACAATGACGTTTGAGCCGTCCCAACTTCAACTTCAGGGGTTCAAATCGGCAATTGCCTTCCAATGTTAAAACTGCGGTATCAGCGTTGATGCGGTCCGGTGAATGCAAAATCTCCGAAACCCGAGGCACCCAACGGGTTGTTGATTCTCCTTCCTCCTGGAGACAGGCAGCTAAGTCCACAATTGACATGGGCTGCTTGCATGTATCCTTGAAATTCTGGATAAACTGGGCTCTCAACTCGGCCCATGACCTAATAGAATTAGCCGGTAAGCTCTTCAGCCAAGTGCGGGCCGTCCCCTCTAGCATCATGGTGAAGTATTTAGCACACGCTGCATCGTCCACATCCAGCATCTCCATGGCCATCTCATAGCTTTCGACCCATGTCTCGGGGGATAAATCGGCGGTGTAATTCGGCACTTTGCGCGGTCCTTTGAAATCCTTGGGCAGGCGCACGTTGCGTAGCGCTGGGACGAGACACGGTACTCCCAAAGAGCTGGAAGTAACTCCTGGTTCCACTGACGTGGTTGGACAAACTGGAGTAAGTTGACGGGCTTCATGCTGCGCGCTAACTCGGCCACTCTATGTGCCCGAGCCCGGTCCACCACATCCTGAGCATCACCAGTGCCACCCGCCGGGTTATGGCCACGGGGCGGATCACGGTTTCGCGCACTGCACAGCCGGTTCATCAATACGCCTGCTGTAGCTCCGGCTTGGGCGGGGAGTAGAATGGATCCTCTCGTGACTATATGAATACGCCTCCTGCTGAACCAAAGCTGTCTGAAGAAGCTCCCTAACCCGTCGCGTCTCGACTGCCACCAGAGACTCGCCTTCGATCGGGATGGCCGCCAGCCGTGAAGCGGCAGCGACAATGTTGTCCATCGGGTTAGAGTAATGACCCGATGGTGTTGGGACATGCTGTGTCACAATGTTGTTCTGGTGAGGCGGATCCACCAAACGTGGCTGAACCGGTGCCCCCGCTCCAGGTGCCTCCGCCCGGTTTACCACCGGCGGATTACTGGTCCCTGATCCTGGGGTATTAAAGAGGTTCCTAGCTTCATAAACCGGCGGCAGGCGAGATCGGTACCTCCTCTTCAGGACATCATTCGACGCACTCTGATCCAGCATAAGCCGGTAAGCCTGTGCATCCAATGCGGCCTGTTCCACAGCCATCCTGGTATCCTCAGCTGCCAAGTCAGCTTTGGCCTGGGTGATCTGATCTTTCACCTTCGCGATTTCCGCATTATGTGCATCTTGATCCGCCGGGTTAACCTCTGCCATCAGCGTTGCCAAAGTGTCAAATAAATCAGATAGAACCTGAGCCGGCGGTCGCACAGGGCCTCCTGCCCCGGCCGCTGTCGCTGCTGCTGATCCGGAAATCATCGCCGCTGCGGTCGAAGAGTGGAGCGCTGGTTGTGTACCGGCCATGAAGATCGCAACCCGGTTTGGCAGATCAAAGGGGTCCGGAATACTGTCGCCATCAGAACAGCCCCCAATCCGGCCATCTTGCAACTGATATAACGACTCGGTCTCTCCGGTCGATGACTCGTCGCTGGAATAAACGACGGTTTCACCACCAGATTCTGATCTATCCTCAGATTCCCCTCCGTGGATGACTCCCACGAAGGCATGCTTCATGACAGGCTTAACCCGGGCAAATCTCGCCCGCTGAGCCGTTTCAACGAGGTCGGTGCAGATGTCCGGCTCAGGGCCCGGTTCGCCGATCTTGCCAATGAAAACGTGTATGCCACCGAAGGGGACCCGGTACCCGTACTCGATTGAGCCGGCCTCGGGGCCCCAGCCTGCATCGACGATGTAGAGCTTGCCGCGATGACTCTTGGTCATCCGGCCCACAGCGTAGCCCTTGAGTCCTTCGAAGCTGCCCTCTAAGAACTCGAAACAATCGTGCGATAGCCCCACGGTGGGCGCCAACTGTCGTGGTTTTGTCACGGCAGATGTCCTAAGGAAAGGACTTAGTCGTGGAGCCATCGCTACGGGTTAGCTTAAAGGGGTTAAAGCGGACAAGGGACACTGAGAGTTTATACTGGTTCGGCCCCGTACGGTGAAGGTAAAAGCCTAATCCAGTTGTTGTGGAATTGCTAGGGTTTTGATGACCAGGGAGCGAATACGCTTTGCCTGAGTCTCGAGTTGTTGTCTGTTATCTTGAACCGCCGCCGGGTCGTCCCCTTATATACACGGGTTGACGCCCGTCGGTTTACAGAATCCCGAGGCCGGCTCATAAATGTGTCCGGCTCGGTCTCTGCTCTTTCTATCTTACAACACAAGTTTACATACCCATACCGGTTTATGTCTATAGGCCTTAAACCGGCTTTGGGCCCTGGGCCTTCATAAAGCGTCACCGTCTTGTCTTCATGGGCTTCAGGTATAGTGAACCACTATGGGGTTAACCCGGCCTCTCCTGGCCGGTTTACGCCCGGTGGTAATAACCCCAACAGATCCTTTTAGCCAAAGAGCGTTATTAAGCTTGCTCACTGTGGCACCACCGCACTCTGCCTGCTTCCCCTCTATCACCTGCGGCTTCACATTGAAGGTCTTGAACCACAAGCCGAAGTGTGGAGGGATCCGAAGGAAGGCCTCACACGTTATGATGAACACCGAGATGTGAAGGACAGAGTTCGGGGGCAGATTGTGAAAATCCATCCCGTAATAGAACATGAGCCCCACAGACAAAGGGGTTAAGGGCGAATCCTAACCCTCGGAGGAAGTGGGAGACAAACATGACCCTCTCGCCAGATCTGGGGGCAGGGATAACTTGCCCTTCAGCAGGTTGCCTATGGAGGATTTCTGCGGTCAGATATCTTGCCGCCCTAAGCTTCGCAATATCCTCTTCTGTAACAAAAGAAGCCACCCACCGGCCTTGGAGGCTGGTTCCGGACATGACTGAGGATTATGGTGATCGAAACTTGGGTGTTATAACTCGAGGTAGCGAAGGCTGAGGAAGAAGCAAGCGTGGAAGAGAAAGACGGGTCTTGTCGATGTTCTGGGAACGGGGGTCCCCAGACTTGCCTGCATGCGGCCCATGGCGTGGCTGTGATAGCAGGCCTGTGCGGCCCATCTTCATCGACAAGGCAACCAAGACCCTCGCGAGGCGGACGACACAAGACCTCCTTGGGAGCGGCCTCACCAGGCTGCCTCGCGAGGAGCGGAGATATCAAGGTAGGGCGAACCTCGCGAGGCTCTCGTGACGTGAGCCATGACGATCAAGACCAGGCGGGCGCCAGCACGCGCAGCGTCCTTGTTGCCTCTTTAGTGCTAAGGAGGCATGCGCAGGCGCGGAGTACCAAGGCATCAGGCAAAGGTTTCCATATCAGTGCAACGAGACCAAGACCAACCGGACGGCAGGACGGAGGTCGCCATGGAGCCCAAGACGGCGTCATCACCAGAGCCTTTTGCAGGTGAAGATCACTTTTGTCAGGATAAGCTGTACTAGCTGTCCCCTTTCAAATTGGCCATTGTTGGCTCCCTCCCCGCTCAATATTTGGGAAGAGGACCAGGGCCTATATAAGTAGAACTAGCCACCACAATAGGGGCATCTGATCGAGAGCCAATCCTTAGCCACACACCGAACACAAGAACACCCCAACCTCAGGAGGCTGTTCTTCCCCTTGTACTGTTCATCATCAGCCCAAGAGGCAATCCTCCACCACCACACTGGAGTAGGGTATTACACCACAACGATGGCCCGAACCAGTATAAATCTTGTGTCTTTGTGTTGCGAGTTCGTCGAGTTCGTCCGCGAGATCTTAGCGAGCTATGGCATAGATCGGTAGGGAGGAAATCTTTGCGCGCACCCCAGTGTTCGAACCTTGAGGGTTTTGCCGGAACCCGAGATCCGACATTTGGCGCGCCAGGTAGGGGTGCGCGGGAACTTCCCTTCCGTCGTTCGTGTCTAGTCGCTCCGTCGTCTCCATGGCGGATGCTCGCCGTGCTCGTGCTGAGCGTCGGGCTGCCCTAGCCACTCGCGTCGCTCGAATGGCTCCCGTCGGTGGGCCACCTCGTCGTTCTCCGTCTCCCGCCGCCACCGGCCCGGCGGGGAACGAGCAGCAGGCGTCCTCGTTGCACCCCTCGGTGCGGCAGGACGGCCGCACCGCCACTCCATCGCTGACCCCGGCTGGTTCCTCATCCCACGCTCATCGCACCCCCATGGACGCACGGGCCACGCTCCTCATGGCGCACGAACTCCTACGCTACCGCCCAGTCGATGACCTCTACGAGGACTGGCTCGACCGCATCACCGAGCTTGTCCGCGCCGCAGGGGGCTCCCCTGCGCCGTCCCTCTCTCCGCCTGGCCCTCCGCCTGCTTCAGGCGACGCAGCTCACGGAGCGTCTCCACCGCCTCTGCCCCAAGATGGCGCCTTGGCACCAAGGCGTGCGCCTCCGCGACGCGATCCGCCGCGTCCGGCACCTGCACGAGAAGAAGGAAGCTGCCAAGAAGTTCCTCGACCGCAAGAGAACGCTCCGCCACTCCTCGCACCACCGCGACAGGATCGTCTGCCGCGGCAGACCCCCGCGCCGCTTGCCGTAGCGGCGCGTGGGCGTCAAGACCAGGCTCCACCTCCAAGACGGGCCCCGGCGACCACGGCCGGTTGCTACGCCTTCACCCTCGAGCTGCGTAGCATTGCCTGGCCAGCCAAGTTCAAGCCAGATCTGCCTCCTCGCTACGACGGCACCCTCGACCCCGCGAAGTTCTTGCAGCTCTATGAGCTGAGCATCGAGGCTGCCAACGGTGACGAGAAAGTCATGGCGAACTGGTTCCCTATGGCACTCAAAGACGGCGCCCGTTCGTGGCTCCTAAACCTGCCTCATGGCTCGATCTCCTCCTGGGACGGGATGCGCGACCGCTTCGTCGCCAACTTCCAGGGCACTCGCGACCGCCCGCCGGCCGCGGGTGACCGGCGCCGCATCAAGCAACAACCAGGAGAGACCCTCCAGAAGTACATCCAGCGCTTCAACAACACTCGCCTCAAGGTCCCCAAGGTCACGGACGAGGCCATCATCTCCGCGTTCTCTGACGGCGTCCGCGACATCAAGATGAAGGAAGAGCTAGCTATCCACGAGGAGCTGTGCACATCTTAGGAGCTGTTCAATCTGGCGACCAAGTGCGCAAGAGCTGAGGAAGGGTGCCTCTCCCTCCTCGAGCTGCCAGCTGCAGGCCCGGAGGAGAAGAAAGCCAAGGCCAAGGACGTGAAGCGCAAGGAAGCAGCTGTGCTCGCGGCGGAGCCGGACACCAAGCAAGGCAGAGATCAGCCAGAGTCGTCCAAGAGCAGCCGCCCGTTCTGTGCCTTCCACAACCTGAACACCCACAACACCAGCGACTGTCAAGAGCTCAGAGCCATTCGTGAAGGACGCTTCGGTTGACGCCTCGAGCACAGCGACCGGGGCTATGGCTGAGGAGGACGTGGAGGCGGGCGCTGGGACGACCGTGGCCCGCGCCAGGAGTGGCGCGACAGGCCTCGTGAGGACCGCTGGCAGGATCATCCTCGCGAGGGCGCCTGGAGGGACCAGCCTCATGAGGATCATCCTCAGGGCAACGCCGGTCTTCCCCCGCTGCCGCCACCACCAAGAAGGAATGACGATCACCATCAAGACGAGGGGGCTGGGGGCTTCCAGGAGTCGCGCGCTATCGCCTGCATTTTGGGCGGAGGCCAGGCCCAAGCCTCGCAACGTATCTTCAAACAGTTTGCTCGTGAAGTGAATGCAGTCCTCCCCAAGCTTGAGGCCACACGCCCGCTCAGGTGGTCCCAGTGTGCCATCACCTTCAACTCGGCAGATCAGCTCAAGTGCGCAGCCACCGCTGGCGCTCTCCCAATGCTTTGTTCACCAGTCATCAGCAACGTGCAAGTTACCAAGACCCTCATCGACGGTGGCGCAGGGCTCAACGTCCTATCCGTCGACACGTTTGAGAACCTCCAAGTGCCACATGACCAGCTTCAGCCTACCAAGCCCTTCTCAGGAGTGACCGATGGTTCCACCACACCGATAGGGCAGGTCCGCCTCCCTGTCACCTTCGAAGAACGCAAGAACTACCGCACCGAGCTCATCGACTTCGACGTCGCGCACATCCGTCTGCCATACAACGCCATCCTAGGGTATCCAGCCCTGGCCAAGTTCATGGCAGTGACCCATCACGGCTACAACATCCTCAAGATGCTGGGAAGCGGCGGAATCATCACAGTCCCATGCAAAGAAAGAGACGCGGTGTGCTCCCTCAAGCGCGCCTTTCAAGCTGCAGCAATCGACAACCCCGACAGCCAGGGGGATGGCCCTCCGGAGGCCATCCCCAAGAAGAAGAAGAAGCAGATGTGCCGTGCCGGGCCTCATGAGGGTGGCAACGCAGCTGGAGCCTCGTCAGGATCAGCGCCCGCACCAGGGGCACCTCCCTCCATCGCATAGGAAGGCGCTCCCGGCGCCCTCCTCGGGCAGGGCTCGGGGGCTCTCTCCTTGAGGGCCTCAGACCTTGCCCACGCCACGAGGGAGGCGCTCGGGCAGCACTTGGAGGCGTGCTTCAAGGCACGTTTCCCTCAGGAGGACACAGGGCAAGAAGCGCCCACCGCTCAGGAGTTCATCACCAAGACCACTCAGGAACTACAAGACGCCAGGGCCATGCGCGGCGACCGCCGCTCGCGAGGCGCAGCTCCCCATCCAGGCGAGGATGCCGGGCTGCGCGTCTGCATCGACGTCCCAGGGCTCAACAGGGCCGTTTCTCAGGAGCTTTTTTGGCCTTCGCGCGTGGGCCGGTGCGAGGGTTCGCTGCACAGCTGCGTTCGCATGCCATTTGGCTTGCCGAGCGTGTCGTTCGTCTACCAGCGCAACCTCCGGCGCGTCCTGGCGGCTCAGGAGGCCAGGCACCACGCCGTCCTGGCAGAGATGGAGACGGTCCTTAGAAAACCACCTGGGCCCCCTGAGCCTCCCAAGGCTCAGGGCCCCGGTGGCTCGTGAGGAGCAACCCCTTCACTGCGTACCTTCGGCTGCTCCAACATCTCTTCATCAACAAAACCAGGTGACATTTTCCAAGTTCATTCAGCTGGGAGCGGCCCTCGGGCTGCATCATTCCCAGGCCGCGCGGGTCCGTCCCTGTGGCATGTATCCCTTTTGCTTATGTCTTTAGCTTACCTTGCTGGGGGCGCCCCTCGGGCTGCATCATCCCCAAGCCGCTCGGGCCTGACCCAAGTGGCATGTATCTTTCCGCATTTACCCAAGCTGATTTGCCTCTCATGCATAATCTACCTGTAATTATCGCCTGCTCGACTATCACCTCCCCCAGGGGCTACTCACACGGGCACGACGGTGGTGCATGGGTCCGTCCCTGCCACGTCGACAAACCTGAGTGGTCGAGCTCTGGCTCACGGCACGCTCCGCGCACGTCACCTCACCAGGCCCTCAGTGCCTCCATTTCTTCGCGGAGCAGCCGGTGGCAGGCCGGCAACCATAACAGCAAACCGTGTTTCTCCTTATGCTGGTTCGCAGGGATCTCGTGAGGAGGATAGCTGGCGGCACCGCGAGCTTCCTCTTTTCCCGTGCAATTCGCTTGCGCGTTAAAAGGGGGGCTCCTGAGCATTGCGACTCAGGAGCTCTTACTGGCTCTCCAGCCCTCACCCCTGGCCTTGACCATGGCATCATGACCTGGCATACCAGCGGCGGCTGAGCTCGCTCGCATCACAAGGAATCGACCCCAAACCGCCAAGATAAGTCTGGCGCTCAGATCGACTGATTGATGAAGCCTAAGGGTCACGCACGCCGCAGCCCCATTGCGGCCACGTCGCCTCCCTTTCTTGCCTTACCATGGTTGCTTGAGCGCTAAAGGGGACCTCCTGAGCATCGCGCCTCAGGGGCTCTTACTGGACCTCGGGCCGCACACCTCCTAGCCTTGACCACGGCACGCGACCTGGCATACCAGCGACGGCTGTAGCCTGCCTAGGGACCGGGACCTATCAGCGTAGAGAACAAGCTATCGACAGGATGGAAAGGGGAGACCGAGCCTTAACTGGACATGTGTTCGCAAATTTTCATAACAAGGAAAACGTACACAAAAGACATTACAGACCCTTTACATGCCCCCACGGGGTACTTCGTGATTCTTCGCATGGAACAAAAGACTAAAACTTAGAGGAATCCTATCTACACCCTCCTGTGGTGGACGCCATCATCAACAATGGGCAACGGGAGGCCGGCGCCAACCCCATCCAGATCAGCGGTGGCGGCGGCTGGACGCCGCAGCCTAGCTCCGGGCGCGACAAGAGCTCGGGGGGATGTAGCTGTTGTCGCTCGTCTCCGGAGTCTCATAGAGCTCGGGAGAACTGCTGGACTCCCAGGGGCTGCTGCTGGAGTAGCCACGAGCAGAGCACGCGTCATCCCGGCGCTCCCCTCCAGGGCAACACTCCAGGCGGCTGCCCTCTGCGTCGAAGACCTTGAAGAAAAGCGTGGAGGCGCCATCATACTCGAAGTGGATCGCGAGGGTGCCTCTCGCTCGGCAAACCCGCGCAATCTCGCCCCAGCCGCGGGTCATGGAGATCTTGCCGGTAGGGACCGTTTCGACCTCTGCTCCAGTCGCCGGAGCATTGCAGTCAGCATGCTGCAGCCAGAGCTCGAGGGGCCCCCTCGGCGGCACCACGTCGGAGAAGAACCGCGGGAAGTGGATCCAAGACCTTGGGGGCATCAGCTCCCATAGCACAAGCTCGCGCGAAGAATTCGCGGCGTGGACTCCGGGAGCAACAGCGCGTGCCGCCGTCGCACGGCGACCGCGGACACGGCGCGGGCGGCGCCGCTCGTTGCTCCTTCCTCCTGAGCCCTCGGCTCGGGCGTACAAGGGCAGCGGATACCCAGGAGGAGGCCGCTCGCACCAGGGCCTCGTCACCACCTGCATGGCCGCTTCGTCACGACGGTGAGCCGGCCTCTTCTTCGGCGGAAGCGGCCCTGGATCATCGCGGGAAGCTTTTTCTTTCTCTTCAGCGGAAAACCTTCAGATGGGCGCCATTTTTGCTAGCAGAGGAGCAAGGAGGGAGAAGCAAGTGAACCGCGAAGAGATGGGCGGCGGGGGCTCTGCCCCCTCCCTATTTATAGCGGAAGAAGGCCAACCGGCGCCTCCCATGATCACAGGTAATGATGGTTTTCCTTGCATGTCGCAAGGACTTGTCAAGTTGAGCAGTTGCCGAGGCAGCGTGGGGAAGCGAAGACGCCCACGTCCAATCAAGTGCCATGCGTCTACTGAGGCCGCAGGCTTTTGGGGCCCGCGGCGCTCCGTGCTTGACCTTTGGCTTCGCCTCGAAGCCAAGCCCGAGCACGCCTTAGGCCCGGGGGCTACTGTCGGTGTTCTCGGAACGGGGGTCCCCAGACTTGCCTGCCTGCGGCCCATGGCGTGGCTGTGATAGCAGGCCTGTACGGCCCATCTTCATCGACAAGGCATCCAAGACCCTCGCGAGGGGCCAAGCTTCGCGAGGCGGACGACACAAGACCTCCTCGGGAGCGGCCTCACTAGGCTGCCTCGTGAGGAGCGGAGATATCAAGGCAGGGCGAACCTCGTGAGGCTCTCGTGATGTGAGCCATGACGATCAAGACCAGGCGGGCGCCAGGTGGGTGCTAGCACGCGCAGCGTCCTTGTTGCCTCTTTAGTTCTAAGGAGGCGTGCGCAGGCGCGGAATACCGAGGCATCAGGCAAAGGTTTCCATATCAGTGCAACAAGACCAAGACCAACTGGACGGCAGGACGGAGGTCACCATGGAGCCCAAGACGGCATCATCACCAGAGCCTTTTGCAGGCGAAGACCACTTTTGTCAGGATAAGCTGTACTAGCTGTCCCCTTTCAAATTGGCCGTTGTTGGCTCCCTTCCCGCTCAATATTTGGGAAGAGGACCAGGGCCTATATAAGTAGAACTAGCCACCACAATAGGGGCATCTGATCGAGAGCCAATCCTTAGCCACACACCGAACACAAGAACACCCCAACCTCAGGAGGCTGTTCTTCCCCTTGTACTGTTCATCAGCAGCCCAAGAGGCAATCCTCCACCACCACACTGGAGTAGGGTATTACACCACAACGGTGGCCCAAAGCAGTATAAATCTTGTGTCTTTGTGTTGCGAGTTTGTCGAGTTCGTCCGCGAGATCTTAGCGAGCTAGGGCGTAGATCGGTAGGGAGGAAATCTCCGCGCGCACCCCAGTGTTCGAACCTTGAGGGTTTTGCCGGAACCCGAGATCCGACAGGTCTGCACCCCTTTATAAAGGCTGTATCGAACGCCTCCTCCTGGGCCTTAAAACTTGCCTATTCCCAAGGAGTTGTACCCAAGAGACGGTTGGGTTACCCACGTCTGTGTTGATAAGAATCCCTTAATAAGGGGACATGATCTCAGCTTGGATAGGATGTGCCAATCAAGCCGCGCCTCGAAACCCGGGGCTAACAACGGGTTTAAAATAATGTCCCGACGGTGGCGTGGCGTCGTCCTATGAACAGTTGTCGGTGGATTGGATTTATAAATTATTGTGCCCTCTGTGGAAGTATACAAAACTTATGTTACAGGTCCGGACACGTTCAATACATCTAAAGACTATCTTGGAGTTCGGAAGGAGGAACCCGCCTTGCAATGCCGAATACAGATCTACGTGCTGGATACCTTGTCATTGAAGCCAGGTTTAGGGGCTACTGAGGGAGTCCAGGACTAAGGGGTCCTCGAGCGTCCGGCCTGTTAGCCATGGGCCGGACTGATGGGCTGTGAAGAATACGAAGACCGAAGACTGCACCCGTGTCCGGATGGGACTCTCCTTGGCGTGGAAGGCAAGCTTGGCGATTAAATGTGTAGATTCCTTTCTTTGTAACCGACCCTGTGTAACCCTAGATCCTCCCGGTGTCTATATAAACCGGAGGACTTAGTCCGGAGGGGGGATATACATTACCATAGTCATACAGGCTAGACTCCTAGGGTTTAGCCATTACGATCTCGTGGTAGATTAGCTCTTGTAATACTCATATTCATCAAGATCAATCAAGCAGGAAGTAGGGTATTACCTCCATAGAGAGGGCCCGAACCTGGGTAAACATCGTGTCCCCTGTCTCCTGTTACCATCGATCTTAGACGCACAGTTCAGCACCCCCTACCCGAGATCTGCCGGTTTTGACACTGACAATGGGCACATGCGCTGTTCACGAGCTCGCGTGGGTCAAAACCGGCGGATCTCAGGTAGGGGGTCCCGAACTGTGCGTCTAAGATCGATGGTAACAGGAGACAGGGGACACGATGGTATGGGTGTCTTCCAGCTCTGCGATAGTACTCGGCGATCAGCCCGTCAATGCTATGGGTGTCAGTGTCAAAACCAGCGGATCTCAGGTAGGGGGTCCCGAACTGTGCGTCTAGGGTCGATGGTAACAGGAGACGGGGGACACGATGTTTACCCAGGTTCGGGCCCTCTCGATGGAGGTAATACCCTACTTCCTACTTGATTGATCTTGATGAATATGAGGATTACAAGAGTTGATCTACCACGAGATCGTAATGGCTAAACCCTAGATGTCTAGCCTGTATGATTGTGATCGCCCCTACGGGCTAAACCCTCCGGTTTATATAGACACCGGAGGGGCCTAGGGTCGTACAGAGTCAGTTTACAGAGGAAGGAATCTTCATATCCGAACGCCAAGCTTCCCTTCCACGCAAAGGAGAGTCCCATCCGGACACGGGAGTGTCGTCTTCTGTCTTGTATCTTCACGACCACTTAGTCCGGCCCACGTCACATAGACCGGACACCCGAGGACCCCTTAATCCAGGACTCCCTCAGTAGCCCCCGAACCAGACTTCAACGATGATGTGTCTGGTGCGCTGATAGACTTCGGCATTGCAAGGCGGGTTCTTCCTCCGAATACTTCAAAGCATCTGATCCGAAGAGTCATATTCAGCTTTCCATTTAATGACGTACCCATTGGCTTCTGCGCCTCCATTGCTTTGGCTTCCATGTGTCGAGCAAACACGAAAGGTCAGAGTATTTTTGCACATAACACCCTGGCCATGTAAGAAAGGCGTATATTTAAGTGTATTGGATCTCAGATGACATCTCACACCAGGCGGAAAATCCTTAGATCTTACTAGGAGAAACCATTTGAGCATGGCTAGCGTTCCCAGTTCTTCCTCCCGCCCCCACAGCTCCAAAAAAGGCGATTGGGAGAAATGTTCAGTATCCCATGACTAGCTGAGTAAGCTTCAAACGCAGGGATTCCTTCCCCCCGCGGATCTAGTCCCTGTCCGGGCAGGATTAACCTCTTTTACAGGCGAAGCCCTGGCGGAAAATTTCCCTAATCCGACCAGGGGGAGCGAGTGTGCTTCATATCCTTCTTAATAAGAGGTGTCAGGTTTCCAATCCACCCTTTCCTCTGAGGCCTCCTGGAGTACTACGGCCTCCAACTGCACAACTTCACTCCGGCCTCCATCCTGCATATCGCGGGTTTCGTCGCTCTTTGCGAGCTATTCCTGGGCTGTGAGGCCCACTTTGATCTATGGAGGAAACTTTTCTGCCTCGTTCCTCATACCCAAAAGGGATCCGTATTCAAGGTGGGTGGTGCCGAGATATGGCGCATAGCAGGGACCGGATACCTATCCGGCATGCCAAAGAAGGCATCCGAAGAGTGGCCCTCGGAGTGGTTTTATATTGAAGATGTCGCTCTCCCCGACCCGGTTCGAATGGGCCTTCCCGAATTTTCCAGCGCTCTGCTGAGGAAACGCAACAGCTGGCGTCCTTGGAGCCTTAAGGAGGAGGATAGCGCAGAAGTCCAACAATTAATGGGCAAGATGAGGACACTTGCCCAGTCCGGATTATCAATAATCGAGGTAATGGCAACTTCCATAGTGCGGGGTGTTCAGCCGCTCCAATTCAGAGGGCTCCCTATGTGGCACTACAATGGGGAAGATGACGCCTCACGCTGCGGACGGAAAGGTCCGGACACCCCAGCCGCCCTGGCCACAATATTGGCCGATTTGTATAAAGGGGAGAAAGAGGAGTTCACTCGCCTTAAGCACCAAGAGGGATTCTCCATGTACAATCCCCCTAGCTGGGTGAGTTTTAATCCCACCTCCTTACTCAATCCTTTCCCCGAGTCATGTTTAATTGAAATTTACCCGTCCATTTCTAACAGGAATGGCGGAAGGCTATCGCGGGGATTTATAGCCCCGCTCCACAGCTGGAGGACCATAACCGAGACCTCCATCCCGGATTTGAAAAGGATCCGGACATATTTGTAGAACTCACAAGAGGGAGTCTTCTACTAGGCGAGCTATGATGGCACAGAAGTGGCCATCATGGCCCATTATCCTAGCCTCCTCCCTGCCTCTCATGTAAGTAGCCAGGAGACATCTCCCCCGAAAGAGATTCCTCATTATGCCTCACCCACCGCACTATTTCGTGCTCCAAAGGGGAGGCGCTCAGCGCGTCATGCCGCACCAGAGGCGTCTCATAAGAGAGCGGCGCCTACGCCGGGCTGGTCTTCGAAGAGGAAGGCAAATGACAACGTGGCCAAGCCTTCATCAAAGAGGTATGACTTTTAATATGCCCTCTGGCAGTCACATCAAACCGTGACATTGCCCGTTGTGTTTTATCAGGAAGAGTGTTCGCCGGACTATGTCCGGGGATCCTGCCGGTCACGCCTCCATCAGTCGGGTTCTAGACCCTACCTCTAGGGCGGGGGCTGACACGGGAGCGACGCTGGATTGTCCTCCTTCAGAGGATTCGGATAATGTATCCGTTACAAACTCTGAAGTGGAGAGCGCCATGAATCATCGGCGCTGGAGGGCCACTCTTCGCGACCCAGGCTTTGCTAAAGAGGCATTCGACGCCTTCAACTCGGCTGATGCGTCCGAGCTGCTCGGGATGGGCTTACCAAAGCCACTGACCAGTATTTGAAAGATAAGCGGGTAAGTACGCATTTGTACAGATCTGGTAATCATGTACCAGTAGCGCCCAAGACTTGAAATGGTTGAAACAACTGATTTAAGGATCATTGTATAATTAGGTACTCACAGAGAAGAACAACATGCTGTCTCATGAGCTGGAAAAGTGCCAGACTCAGCTAGGAGTTGTTACTGCTGAACTAGAGAAGTCCAAGGAGGCACCGCCTGGTAATGTTCCCCTCCATCCAGAAAAAGTATAATCATGTATCAGTAATGTTAATACTGTTGCGTTTCCAATGACAGGATCAGCAGATCAACTGAAAGAGGAACTAAAAGTCGCGCAGGCGGGTGAACAAGAGGCCAAAAGGCAACTGGCCGCAGGCGAGCGTGTGCTGACACGGGTCAGGGATGAGAAGAACAAGCTACAGGATTCCAACACCTTGCTGGGCGAAGAGCTAAAAGATGTACGAACCCAGCTAGCTGACGCCATGAAGGAAAATAGGAGGCTACTAGGCGGCATATTCAGTATGCTTTTGAACTTGCCTCCGTGTAATTCAGCAAAAAAATGAGCTGACAGATTTATGTCTGCAGGTATACTGACTGGCCGCCCCAAAGAGGAAATGTCCGGATCTCTGGGTGATCTGCTGCAAGAGCTGTCCCAAGTGCACGAGCGGGCTCAGCAAGCAATGCGGAGCATTGCCAAGGCTTTGTGGCGATCCGCCTCCCCTGCAGGAAGTATGGAGGAGCTTGTGAAGCTGTTCCAGGGAGCTCGGCGGCGCTTTCGATTATGGAAGATATCGGCCTGCCGAGAAGGTGCGCGAGAGGCCTGGGCCATGATAAAAACACGGTACACCAATCTTGATCCGAATCATATGGCCCGGGTCGGACCTCGGGGGTCAGATGGACAAGAAATTCTAGTGAGTTTGGTATATGACCAAGTAAAGATAGCCGCCAAGTTCTCCCAACAGGATTGTAAGCTAGACAGCCTGTTAGACGACATAGAGGAAGAAGTTTTTGAGTCCAAGTGACTATGTACTTCAATTGACAAATTTGTCCCTAGCCGAATTGTGAAACGATTGTCATGGCAGACCTTTTTGCTTCGACCTCTGGACCCGAAGGTGCGGGGTGTTTCCGAATACCGGAGCGGTAATATAGACCGGGGTATGCGTGGAAACCAGGCGTAGGGGTCATAGTTGCTTGAACAGACAAGTTGTATCCGGCTAGCTATGTTATATTACTTGTTGACTGTAAGAAACATCTTCCAGGGAGAATAGTTCCGTTAAGGGTTCCTTTCCCTGGATGAACATGCATTAGTATGCATGCCGAACTATGATTGAAAAATCGCAGTATACGTAACATCTGGGGGTTCACAGTGTAATTAGGGTATAACGTCTTTAGTCCGCCGACCGAATATTCCCTTAAGAACGCTAGCTTTCGGCTTCACCCAGTCTGAGGTACAAGTCCGGATGACCCGGCTGTAACAATCGCAGAGGTGCTCCCTTTATGCCCTAGCCGAACAAACGGGAACGTAGGGCATAAGCACAGGAGCCAGGCAACCCAGCTTGGCAAAAACTTAAGTCATAACGGTGCATATAATGACGAAGAAAAGGTACATATGAGGAAAGGACACATATGTGAGAAGCTTGATGCTCGGAAAATAATAATAATGATAAGCTTTTGTAAAAGAAGCCCCCAGGTATCATGAGCGTATACATTTAGGGATGTGTACGTCATATGTGTGCAGTTTAGCCACACAAGAGCTATAGAGCTGGAAAAAAAATAAAGAGAGAAAAAATGGGAACAAGGGGAGAAGAAGATGAACAAAGAGTACGGCTCTAGGCGTAGAATCTTCAGAGTCTGGCGGCATTCCACGGGTTTGGCTCTAAGTGATTGTTCGATGCATCACGCAGGCGGTACGCTCCTCTAGTGGGAACTTCATCTATGATGAAGGGACCCTCCCATTTGGGCTTGAGTTTGTCTTTTTCTTTTCTGGCAAGCGTAGAACGAGTTCACCAACATTATAAGTCTTGGCCCGCACCTCTCTGCTTTGGTATCTGCGAGCCTGTTGTTGATAGAATGCAGAACGTGCTTTTGCAGTGTCGCGCTCCTCCTCCAGGGTACCTAGACTGTCCTGCCGATCAAGCTCGACCTCTCTCTCTCTTCATACATGCGCACTCGAGGTGAGTCATGAATGATGTCGCAGGGCAAAACGGCCTCTGCGCCGTATACCACGAAGAATGGTGTGTATCTGATTGTGCGATTGGGCGTGGTCCGCAACCCCCAGAGTACGGAGTCGAGCTCCTCAACCTAGTGCTTGTCTGATTCTTTCAAAGGCCGCACTAGTCTAGGCTTAATGCCGCTCATGATAAGACCATTGGCTCGTTCGACTTGACCATTTGTTTGTGGGTGATAGACCGAGGCGTAATCGAGCTTAATGCCCAGTTTAGCACACTAGGTTTTCACTTCATCGGCTGTGAAATTGGAGCCGTTATCGGTGACGATGCTGTGTGGAACACCATAACGGTGCACGACACCTGATATAAAGTCTATCACCAGTCCGGCTTTGGCCGTTTTAACTGGTTTGGCCTCTATCCACTTGGTGAATTTATCTACCATGACTAGCAGATATTTTTTCTTATGGCTTCCTCCTTTAAGGGGTCCGACCATATCAAGCCCCCAGACCGTGAAAGGCCAATTAATGGGGATTGTTTGTAGAGCGGTAGGCGGCATATGGCTTTGATTGGCGAAAAGCTGGCATCCGACACAACGTTGGACAAGGTCCTGTGCATCTGCTCGGGCCGTCGGCCAAAAGAAGCATGTACGAAAGGCCTTACTTACGAGGGCCCGAGCCGCGGCGTGGTGACTGCCGAGACCAGCATGGATTTCGGCCAGGAGCTGCCATCCCTCTTCTTCGGAGATACATCTTTGAAGGACTCCGGTAGCGCTTTTCTTGTAGAGCTCTCCGTCATGGACCTTGTAGGCTTTCGAGCACCGAACAATGTAGCGAGCCTCATTCTGGTCCTTGGGGAGCTCTCGCCTATTAAGGTAGGCCAAAAGGGTTTGGTCCATGGGGCAATTACTGCCATTATTAGATGGGCCAATGATGTTATTTCGGTGGCTGAGCCTCTGATGATATCGGTATTGTGTTCGGGATCTGGGGGTGTAATCGGATCTGGACTGGTGTTGCTGCTCTCACCCTACCACACCACGGATGGCTTGAAGAGCCTTTCCAGAAAGATGTTAGGCGGGACGGGGTCACGCTTGGCGCCCATGCGATCAAGGACATCTGCCGCTTGATTACTTTCTCGAGCCACATGATGAAACTCGAGTCCCTCGAACCTCACTGATATTTTGAGTATGGCGTTACGATAGGCCGCCATCTTCGGATCTTTGGTGTCGAAGTCTCCGTTTATTTGGGATATTGCGAGATTTGAATCCCCGCGCACCTCCAAGCGTTGTATGCCCATGGAGGCAGCCATCCGAAGACCGTGCAATAAGGCCTCGTATTCGGCTGCATTGTTGGAGTCTGTGTATAATATTTGGAGTACGTACGGGACTGTGTCTCCAGTGGGGGACGTTAAGATGACGCCCGCTCCTGAGCCGGCCAACATTTTAGAGCCATCGAAGTGCATGACCCAGTTGGAATATGTGATGTACTCTTTAGGGAGTTCATCCTCCGTCCATTCGGCGACGAAGTCGGCCAATACTTGGGATTTAATGGTCGGTGTGGTTTGTATGTTATGTCGAATGGCAGGAGCTCAATGGCCCACTTGGCAATCCGGCCCGTAGCGTCACAGTTGTTTATTATGTCATTGAGTGGTACTTCGGAAGCCACCGTGATCGAGCACTCTTGGAAGTAGTGTCGTAGCTTCCGGGATGCCATGAAGACAGCATATGCTATCTTTTGGTAATGAGGGTACTGGGATTTGCATGGTGTGAGGACAGTGGATACGTAGTATACCGGTTTCTGGAGTGGGAATTTGTGTCCGTCCTCCTCTCGCTCAACGACGAGCACCGCGCTCACCAGCTGGTGTGTTGCAGAGATGTATAATAGCATCAGTTTGCTGATGTTTGGCGCGGCCAGGATTGGGTTGCTCGCTAAAAGAGCCTTTCTTTTTTCCATTCCAGTCGTTGCCGCATGCGTCCACTCGAAGTGGTCGGTGCGTCGGAGAAGGCGATAAAGTGGCAATGCTTTTTCTCCTAGTCTGGAGATAAAGCGGCTTAAAGCTGCCACGCATCTGGCTAATTTTTGGACCCGTTTAAGGTCTGTTGGTGTAGCCAATTGTGACAAAGCTTGTATTTTGGCTGGATTTGCCTCAATTCTTCTATTGGAAACGATGAAGCCCAGCAGTTTTCCAGCGGGAACGCCGAAAACACACTTTTCCGGATTGAGCTTGATGTCATATGTGCGGAGGTTGTCGAATGTAAGACGCAGGTCGTCTATTAATGACTCGACGTGCCTAGTCTTGATGATGACGGCATCCACATATGATTCAACTGTCTTGCCGATTTGTTTCTCCAGGCATGTTTGAATCATGCGTTGATAGGTGGCGCCGGCGTTTTTAAGCCCGAAGGGCATAGTGTCGAAGCAGAAGGGCCCGTATGGGGTAATGAATGCCGTTGCGGCTTGATTGGACTCCTTCATTTTAATTTGATGGTATCCGGAGTATGCGTCGAGGAAACACAATGAGTCGTGTCCTGCAGTAGCATCAATAATCTAATCGATGCGGGGGAGGGGGAAGGGATCCTTAGGGCAGGCCTTGTTGAGGTCTTTGAAATCGACGCACAGGCGCCAGGATTTGTCCTTCTTTGGTACCATCACCAGGTTTGCTAGCCAGTCCGGGTGTTTTATTTCTCTAATGAATCTGGCCTTGATTAACTTGGCTAGCTCCTCCCCCATAGCTTGTCATTTGGGTTCGAAAAAGCGCCGCAGTGTTTGCTTGACCGGCTTATATCCCTTCAATATATTGAGGCTGTGTTCGGCCAACCTGCGTGGGATTCCTGGCATATCAGAAGGGTGCCAGGCGAATATGTCCCAGTTCTCGCGCAGGAACGCTCGTAGTGCGGCGTCAACCGTTGGTTCCAGCTGTGCCCCGATGGAAGCTGTCTTCTTGGGGTCTGTCGGGTGGACTTGACATTTGACTATTTCGTCTGCTGGTTTGAAGGAGGTGGATTTGGGCCGCTTATCAAGGACTACGTCATACCTATCCATCATGGAGCGTAGTGCGGTTAATTCTTCGGCCGCGAGGGCCTCGGATAGTGCCTCGAGGGCCAGGGATGCGGTTTTGTTTTCGGCACGGAGGGCTACGTCTGGATCACTGGCGAGAGTGATAATACCATTGGGCCCGGGCATCTTGAGCTTCATATACCCGTAATGAGGTATGGCTTGAAAGCGTGTGAATGCGTCTCGCCCCGACAGGGCGTGATATCCACTGTTGAAAGGGTCCACTTGGAAGGTTATCTCTTCGGACCGATAGTTCTCCGGCGTGCCGAATACCACGTCAAGTGTAAATTTTCCATTTTATTGAGTGTGTCCTCATAGATGAGGTTTAGCCCGCTGCCGCCGTCCATGAGCACTTTGGTGAGCCGAAAGCCATACACAATTGGATTGAGGACCAAGGCGGCTGGTGCCCGGACTGACCAGAATTTTGGTTCGTCACTGGCATTGAAAGTTATGGCCGTGTCGTTCGAGGGGTTTATTGCTGCTACTTGGCACACTTCGGCGAGGTCGCGGAGTGCCCTCTTGCGCCGAATTTTTGAAGCAAAATTCTCGAAGACCGTCAATATTCTGAGGTCGTCGTCCTCCGGGGGGTGTTGCTCTGAGGTGCCTTTGGTGAGGATATCCTCGCCTCTCTTGGCCACTTGCCGGAGTATCTAACATGCTCTAAGGTTGTGGGTTGGTATGGTATCTGGTGTCGTGTGTATTTTGCATGGCCTATCGAGCCATCCCTCCAGAACGGTTTCGCGTCTCGTAGTGGGTTTTGTTTTCTTCACTATGGGGTCGGGTGCCCCGCGAGGGTGCATCATTTTTGCTCGCCAGGGGGGTTGAGTGGAGACCGGTGGTTCCTAGCGAGCTGTCTGAGTTTTCCAGGTGCTTTCCATTGCACAGTACTTCTGTACTATGGTTGCCAAGTCAGCGAAGTGTAATACGCGACGGCGGTTGATGGTGTTGAGGATTCCTTTGTCCGTGCAATTATTGCAGAATACTGAGATCGCGTGCTCGTCGCGGCAGTCTTTAATCTTGTCTTTGACAAGGAGGAATCTGGCCCAAAAGTGATGGACTGTTTCCTAAGACTGTTGTCGTACATACATGAGGTCGCATATATTCGGAGGGCCGGAATTGCTTGGCGAATATTGCTTGTGGTGGGTGGGTGGCTTTAAATCCGATCCCTGACCCAATTTGGAGTCCGGAGTTTGAAGAAATTCCGAGCTTATTAGTTCGGGCTCCGGAATGTTAAATGATTTTCCAGGCTCGACGCTCGATTCTAGTTTCGGGGGGACCAGGAGTGTCGTCCCGCAGACAGATATCCGGCTCTTCGAGCTCGTAAATCCGAACACAACTCGTCCTCAACATAGAGGAAGAGTTGTTGTTTTGCTCCTCTACGACCGCTATCTGATGGGTGATCGGCGGAGATTTGATTTCTCTCTGATCGGGTTTAAGCCCAATCTGATCATAGTCTATAGCGACCCCCATGGCGGCGATGCAACCCAGGAGTTCGTTTAAAGACGACAAATCCGCCGGATCCATCCGTTGGGAGTATTCGGAGTCAACACAGAGACGATTTTCGATGACCCGAGAAGTCATCATTGGCTTGCAGCCGAGCGGGCGGTCATGGTAAAGCCACCCAGCCGGAGGGTTTGGCCTCAGGCCAGGGCTCTTCCCGAGGTGATACTGTCCTTGATAACAAGGCGAGCCATCAATCCTGTTTTCGACGTCACAGTGGAACTCTCAATGAAAGCACCAATGTTGGTGTCAAAACCGGCGGATCTCGGGTAGGGGGCCCCGAACTGTGCGTCTAGGGTCGATGGTAACAGGAGACGGGGGACATGATGTTTACCCAGGTTCGGGCCCTCTCAATGGAGGTAATACCCTACTTCCTGCTTGATTGATCTTGATGAATATGATGATTACAGGAGTTGATCTACCACGAGATTGTAATGGCTAAACCCTAGATGTCTAGCCTATATGATTGTGATCGCCTCTACGGACTAAACCCTCCAGTTTATATAGACACCGGAGGAGCCTAGGGTCATACAGAGTCGGTTTACAGAGGAAGGAATCTTCATATCCGAACGCCAAGCTTGCCTTCCACGCAAAGGAGAGTCCCATCCGGACACGGGAGTGTCGTCTTCTGTCTTGTATCTTCACGGCCCATCAGTCCGGCCCACGTCACATAAACCGGACGCCCGAGGACCCCTTAATCTAGGACTCCCTCAATGGGGATGGTTGCTGGCGCTGGTGCGGGGATGGGAGCTGGGACGGGAGCGGGGGCAGCAAGCACCGCGGCCAGCTCGTTCTGGACCATGTCCATGAGGCCCCATTCCTCCTTATTTTCTATCTCCTCCGGCTCGGAGTCGACTTCACCAGACCTGAAGACTAGTGGAAGGTGATCATTCTGCGCCATGGTGTTGGTGGAGGTCTGCAGGAGGGAGGGGAATGGGGGGCGAACAGTAAGGCCGCCCGTATTAAACAGTGGCTCGGGCGCCATTAATGGAGAGGAAGGTGGGCGACCATGAAAGTCAAAGGGCTCTCTTCCCAGTGAGCCTGCGCAGCGTACAACTCGCATGCTTCCTGGTGAGCCTGCGCATTGGAGGACAGCTTGCACGCCTCTCGGTCAGCCTGCGCACCGGACTGCGCTCGCACGGCTCCCGTTCAGTCAAGGTCAAGCATCTGCCGGCACGGCACCTCCTACAACCATTAAAACCAAGACATGTGGCATCACGTGAATGGTTAACAGAATGCACACGGTTTGAATTCTTCAAACGTTTGAGATATTAAAGTGGCAGCTATTTTTTCAAAATGCCTTTGTTGGCTGTCATTATTCGAGTGTGCCTTCTCTCAAAATGGATACGAAAAATGCCACAGCATGTCGGGTGCCATTCCATGATAGCATGCCAAGTTTCATGAATTTCAGACGAGTTTTGGATTTATTAGAATTTAAAAACGACGCATCTCAGTGTTTTGCCGATAATCGATGGTGCCCTGGTGTTTGAAATTCATTCCCATTTCTTGCATGGGACCTAAGCATGGACCCAAGGACACAGATTTGATTTTTCAACCAATTTATATGCACTGGAGCATGTGCATGTAGTTCAAATTTGAATTATGCACTTAAATGCATTGAAAACTAAGTTAATGCATAAAAATGTCCAAACGAACCCCGAAAAATCCCAAAATTGACACAACACTCCTGTTGTTCTATCTTGACACGAGAAATTTTTTGAAAGCAATAAGAGGCAATGGATATTGTTTCGTCCCCAAAGGTGGGACGTTCCCTACCGAAACCATCATGCTTGTTGTGAGAAGCTCTTGTTTGTGAGAAGCATATACCCGAACCTGCCACGAATGGGACAATTGTTTTACCACGGAATGTTGATGCCGCTCCATGATATCATGCCAAGTTTCGTGAATTTCAGACGAGTTTTGGATTTACTAGAATTTAAAAACCAGGCATCTCAAAGTTTTGCCGGCAATCAACAGTGCCCTGGTGTTTGAATTTCATTCTCATCTCTTGCATGGGACCTAGAAATGCACCCAAGGACACAGATTAGATTTTTCAACCAACTTTAGTGCATTGGAGCATGTGCTTGTAGTTCAAATTTGAATTATGCACATAAAATGCCTAGAAAACCCAATTAATGCATAAAAATGTCCAAACAAACCCTGAAAAATCACAAAAATTGACCCAACACTCCTGTTGTTCTATGTTGACACTAGAAATTTTTTGAAAGCAATAAGAGGCGATGGATATCATTTCGTCCCCAAAGGTGGGACGTTCCCTATCGAAACCATCATGCTTGTTGTGAGAAGCTCTAGTTTGTGAGAAGTTTATACCCGAACCTGCCCCAAATGGGACAAATTTTTTACCACGACATGTTGATGCCGCTCCATGATAGCATGCCAAGTTTCATGAATTCCAGACGAGTTTTGGATTTACTAGAATTTAAAAACCAGGCATCTCAATGTTTTGCCGGCAATCAACAGTGCCCTGGTGTTTGAATTTCATTCCCATTTCTTGCATGCACTACAAAAAAAAGACACATCCGTGACATTTTGGGCCGAACGAAATTTTTTTCTGTCATACTTATGACACTTCTATGACAATAATTGTGATAAAACCCGGTATATCATAGATGTGGTGGAGTCCTACTTCTATGACAAAAATCATGACAGAAAATGGGCTTTTCGTCCTGGGCGGGCCAGAGACGCAGCTGCATGACATTCTTTGGGCCGGCCATGACGGAAAAAACTGTGGTAGAAGCGAGGGCGAGGAAAATATTGTGGTGTTCCCGGTTACGGTGGGTGGTCGGGGCCGAGCGATGCGCATTTCGCTCGTACACGCATCCGCGTGGGTGCGAGGCGCTGGGCTCTAACTGAACCCGAGCGAGGCGTTGGGCTCTAACTGAACCTGAGCGATTGCACTGCAGGCTACGTGTTACTGAACCTGAGCGATCGATCGATGGCTATTAACTGAACCTGATCGAGCGATTCCTTCGCTACTGCTGCTAACTGAAGCCGATCGATGCTGCCTCTAGATGAACAGTGAGCGTTGCTGGGGGGGTTTGGATGAACAGTTCCCGGTGGGGGTGGATGAACAGGACCCCATGGTGTTGCCTCTAGATGAACAGGACCCCGATCGATCGAGCCGGTTGGGGCTGGATGAACAGGACCCCGTGGAGGGCAGGATGAACAGGAGCACCCCGTGGAGAGCTGGATGAATAGTAGACGGTAGAGGGCTGGATGAACAGTAGCCCGTGGAGGGGTGGTTGAACAGGAGCCCATGGAGAGGGCTGGTTGAACAGTAGTCGGTGGAGTAGCGCGCGGTGGAGGCTGGATGAACAGGAGCCCGTGGATGAACAGTCGCAGGTGGAGGCTGGAGGAGGTCGACGATGGATGAACAGTAACCCGTGGAGGCTGGAGGGGGTCGACTGTGGAGATGAACAGTATCCTGTGGAGTCCCGTTTTGTGGTACGCCACACCCCTCCCTATGAACAGGACCCCCGTTTCGACCGTAGCACTCCAACACAAGTCCGTTTCCTCCGTTTTGCGGCACGCCACACCCCTCCCGATCAACAGGACCCCCGTTTTAACCGTAGGAGGTCCGTTTCCTCCATTTTGCGATACGCCAGACCCCTCCCGATGAACAGGATCCTGTTTCGAATGTGGCCGGCTAAACACAAGGCCATTTCCTCCGTTCTGTGGTACGCCATGCCTCGTTTCTATCGGCTGTTCCGTCCAAGCCCTCCCGATGAACACGACGACGCATTCCATTCCGACCCAGCCAGTTGGCTCCCAATGAACACGATGACGACGCTGTTTCTCCGTTCCGACGGAGCCATGTACACGAGCCCTGGCCATACGTATGCGCAAGTAGGCGTTTGAGACCCTGCCCGTATGTACGTACGTGGCCGTATTTTCTTTCTTGCACACTGGCCGCTGTACGTACGTGTACATGCTATGTGCGCGCCTCTACTACGACACGTGCGCGCCTCTACATCGACCAGTATGTACGTACAAGTTCGCGACTAGAATGACAACGCTACGTATGCTTTGACCAGGTGGGTCCCGACTGTCAGGCACTTCCTTGCCTGCGAAGATGTAGCTGGTGGGTCCCAGCAGTCTGATACGTCTCCAACGTATCTATAATTTTGATTGCTCCATGCTATATTATCTTCTGTTTTGGACATTATTGGGCTTTATTATACACTTCTATATTATTTTTGGGACTAACCTATTAACCGGAGGCCCAACCCAGAATTGCTGTTTTCAGAGTTTCGCAGAAAAAGAATATCAAACGGAGTCCAAACGGAATGAAACCTTCGGGAACGTGATTTTTGGAACGAACGTGATCCAGAGGACTTGGACCCTACATCAAGAAAGCTACCAGGAAGCCACGAGGTAGGGGGCGCGCCTGCCCCCCTGGGCGCGCCCTCCACCCTCGTGGGCCCCATGTTGCTCCACCGACGTACTCCTTCCTCCTATATATACCTACGTACCCCCAAACTACCAGATACGGAGCCAAAAACCTAATTCCACTGCCACAACCTTCTGTACCCGTGAGATCCAATCTTGGGGCATGTTCCGGAGCTCTGCCGGAGGGGGCATCGATCACGGAGGGCTTCTACATCAACACCATAGCCTCTCCGATGAAGTGTGAGTAGTTTAGCTCAGACCTTTGGGTCCATAGTTATTAGCTAGATGGCTTCCTCTCTCTTTTTGGATCTCAATACAATGTTCTCCCCCTCTCTCGTGGAGATCTATTCGATGTAATCTTCTTTTGCGGTGTGTTTGTTGAGACCGATGAATTGTGGGTTTATGATCAAGTTTATCTATGAACAATATTTGTATCTTCTGATTCTTTTATGTATGATTGGTTATCTTTGCAAGTCTCTTCGAATTATCAGTTTGGTTTGGCCTACTAGATTGACCTTTCCCAGTGACAATAGGGGCAGGAAGGCACGTATTGTATTGTTGCCATCGAGGATAACAAGATGGGGTTTATATCATATTGCATGAATTTATCCCTCTACATCATGTCATCTTGCTTAAAGCATTACTCTGTTCTTATGAACTTAATACTCTAGATGCATGCTGGATAGCGGTCGATGTGTGGAGTAATAGTAGTAGATGCAGGCAGGAGTCGGTCTACTTGTCTCGGACGTGATGCCTATATACATGATCATACCTAGATATTCTCATAACTATGCTCAATTCTGTCAATTGCTCAACAGTAATTTGTTCACCCATCGTAAATACTTATGCTCTTGAGAGAAGCCACTAGTGAAACCTATGGCCCCCAGGTCTATTTTCCATCATATTAATCTCCCGACAACAAGCTATTTCTTTTGCCGTTTTTATTTTGTTTTCTTTACTTTGCATCTTTATCACAAAAATACCAAAAATATTATCTTATCATATCTCACTCTCGTAAGTGACCGTGTAGGGATTGACAACCCCTTATCGCGTTGGTTGCGAGGATTTATTTGTTTGTGTAGGTGCGAGGGACTCGTGCGTGGCCTCCTACTGGATTGATACCTTGGTTCTCAAAAACTGAGGGAAATACTTACGCTACTTTGCTGCATCACCCTTTCCTCTTCAAGGGAAAACCAACGCAGTGCTCAAGAGGTAGCAAGAAGGATTTCTGGCGCCGTTGCCGGGGAGGCTTACGCAAGGTCAAGTCAAGATTTGGACTCCCGACAACGAGCCATTTCTGGCGCCGTTGCCGGGGAGGTCTACGCAAAAGTCAACATACCAAGTACCCATCACAAACCCTTATCTCCCGCATTACATTATTTGCCATTTGCCTCTCGTTTTCCTCTCCGCCACTTCACCCTTGCCGTTTTATTCACCCTCTCTTTCCGTTCACCTCTTTTTTCGCTTGCTTCTTGTTTGCTCATGTGTTGGATTGCTTGTTTGTCACAATGGCTCAAGATAATACCAAATTATGTGACTTTACCAATACCAACAACAATGATTTCCTTAGCACTCCGATTGCTCCTCTTAACGATACTGAATCTTGTGAAATCAATGCTGCTTTGTTGAATCTTGTCATGAAAGATCAATTTGCCGGCCTTCCTAGTGAAGATGCCGCTACTCATCTAAATAGCTTCGTTGATTTGTGTGATATGCAAAAGAAGAAAGATGTTGACAATGATATTGTTAAATTGAAGCTATTTCCTTTTTCGCTTAGAGATCGTGGTAAAGCTTGGTTTTCGTCTTTGCCTAAAAATAGTATTGATTCTTGGAATAAGTGCAAAGATGCTTTTATCTCTAAGTATTTTCCTCCCGCTAAGATTATCTCTCTTAGAAACGATATTATGAATTTTAAGCAACTTGATCATGAACATGTTGCACAAGCTTGGGAGAGGATGAAATTAATGATACGTAATTGCCCTACGCATGGTTTGAATTTGTGAATGATTATACAAAATTTTTATGCCGGATTGAATTTTGCTTCTAGAAATCTTTTAGATTCGGCCGTGGGAGGCACTTTTATGGAAATCACTTTAGGAGAAGCTACTAAACTCCTAGATAATATTATGGTTAATTATTCTCAATGGCACACTAAAAGATCCACTAATAAAAAAGTGCATGCGATAGAAGAAATTAATGTTTTGAGTGGAAAGATGGATGAACTTATGAAATTATCTGCTACTAAGAGTGTTTCTTCGGATCCTAATGATATGCCTTTGTCTACCTTGATTGAGAATAATAATGAATCTATGGATGTGAATTTTGTTGGTAGGAATAATTTTGGTAACAACACGTATAGAGGAAACTTTAATCCTAGGCCTTATCCTAGTAATTCCTCTAATAATTATGGTAATTCCTACAACAATTCTTATGGAAATTTTAATAAGATGCCCTCTTAATTTGAGACTAGTGTTAAGGAATTTATGAATTCGCAAAAGAATTTCAATGCTTTGCTTGAAGAAAAATTGCTTAAAGTTGATGAATTGGCTAGGAACGTTGATAGAATTTATCTTGATGTTGATTCCTTGAAACTTAGATCTATTCCACCTAAGCATGATATCAATGAGTCTCTCAAAGCCATGAGAATTTCCATTGATGAGTGCGAAGAAAGAACCACTAGGATGCGTGCTAAGAAAGATTGCTTTATAAAAGCATGTTCTTCTAATTTTTATGAAAACAAAGATGAAGATAAAAGTTATTGATGTATCCCCTATTAAATCTTTGTTTTGCAATATGAATCTTGATAATGATGGGACTGAATATGATCCACCTTTACCTAGAAGGCGTTCCAGAAATTCGGAGTTTTTAGATCTTGATCCTAAAATTCATAAAAGTGGGATTGAAGAGATCAAAACATTAGATATTAATGAACCCACTATTTTGGATTTTAAGGAATTTAATTATGATAGCTGCTCTTTGATAGATTGTATTTCCTTATTGCAATCCGTGCTAAATTCTCCTCATGCTTATAGCCAAAATAAAGCCTTTACTAAACATATCGTTGATGCTTTGATGCAATCTTATGAAGAAAAACTTGAGTTGGAAGTTTCTATCCCTAGAAAACTTTATGATGAGTAGGAACCTACTATTAAAATTAAGATTAAAGATCATGAATGCTATGCTTTGTGTGATTTGGGTGCTAGTGTTTCCACGATTCCAAAAACTTTGTGTGATTTGCTAGGTTTCTGTGATTTTGATTATTGCTCTTTAAACTTGCACCTTGCGGATTCCACTATTAAAAAACCTATGGGAAGAATTAATGATGTTCTTATTGTTGCAAATAGGAACTATGTGCCCGTAGATTTTATTGTTCTTGATATAGATTGCAATCCTTCATGTCCTATTATTCTTGGTAGACCTTTCCTTAGAACGATTGGTGCAATTATTGATATGAAGGAAGGGAATATTAGATTCCAATTTACATTAAAGAAAGGCATGGAACACTTCCCTAGAAAGAAAATAAAATTACCTTATGAATCTATTATGAGAGCCACTTATGGATTGCCTACCAAAGATGGCAATACCTAGATCTATCCTTGCTTTTATGCCTAGCTAGGGGCGTTAAACGATAGCGCTTGTTGGGAGGCAACCCAATTTTATTTTTAGTTTTTTGCTTTTTGCTTCTGTTTACGAATAAATATTTGTTCTAGCCTCTGGTTAGATGTGTTTTTATGTTTTAATTAGTGTTTGTGCCAATTTAAACCTATAGGATCTTCTTGGATGATAGTTATTTGATCTTGCAGAAAATTCCAGAAACTTTCTGTTCACGAAAATAATTGTTAAAAATCACCAGAACGTTATAAAATATTGATTCCAATTGCTTCTGATCAATAAACAAATTTTCTATGTCTTCCTATTTTGGCTGATTTTTTGGAGTTCCAGAAGTTTGCGTTAGTTACAGATTACTACAGACTGTTCTGTTTTTGACAGATTCTTTTTTCGTGTGTTGTTTGCTTATTTTGATGAATCTATGGCTAGTAAAATAGTTTACAAACCATAGAGAAGTTGGAATACAGTAGGTTTAACACCAATATAAATAAATAATGAGTTCATTACAGTACCTTGAAGTGGTCTTTTGTTTTCTTTCGCTAACGGAGCTCACGAGATTTTCTGCTGAGTTTTGTGTTGTGAAGTTTTCAAGTTTTGGGTGAAAGATTTGATGGATTATGGAACAAGGAGTGGCAAGAGCCTAAGCTTGGGGATGCCCATGGCACCCCCAAGATAATCTAAGGACACCTAAAAGCCAAAGCTTTTGGATGCCCTGGAAGGCATCTCCTCTTTCGTCTACTTCCATCGGTAACTTTACTTGGAGCTATATTTTTATTCACCACATGATATGTGTTTTGCTTGGAGCATCTTATATGATTTGAGTCTTTGCTTTTTAGTTTACCACAATCATCTTTGATGTACACACCTTTTGAGAGAGACACACATGATTCGGAAATTATTAGAATACTCTATGTGCTTCACTTATATCTTTTGTGTTATATAGTTTTTGCTCTAGTACTTCACTTATATCTTTTAGAGGACGGTGGTGGATTTGTTTTATATAAACTATTGATATCTCATGCCTCACTTAGATTATTTTGGGAGTCTTAAATAGCATGGTAATTTGCTTAAATAATCCTAATATGCTAGGTATTCAAGATTAGTAAAAACTTTCTTATGAGTGTGTTGAATACTAAGAGAAGTTTGATGCTTGATGATTGTTTTGAGTCATGGAGGTAGTGATATTAAAGTTGTGCTAGTTGAGTACTTATGAATTTGAGAAATACTTGTGTTGAAGTTTGCAAGTCCCATAGCATGCACGTATGGTAAACGTTATGTAACAAATTTGAAACATGAGGTGTTCTTTGATTGTCCTCCTTATGAGTGGCGGTCGGGGACGAGCGATGGTCTTTTCCTACCAATCTATCCCCCTAGGAGCATGCGCGTAGTGCTTGGTTTTTGATGACTTGTAGATTTTTGCAATAAGTATGTGAGTTCTTTATGACCAATGTTGAGTCCATGGATTATACACACTCTCACCTTTCCATCATTGCCAGCCTCTTCGGTACCGTGCATTGCCCTTTCTCACATTGAGAGTTGGTGCAAACTTCGCCGGTGCATCCAAACCCCGTGATATGATACGCTCTTTCACACATAAACCTCCTTATATCTTCCTCAAAACAGCCACCATACCTACCTATTATGACATTTCCATAGCCATTCCGAGATATATTGCCATGCCACTTTCCACCGTTCCGTTTATCATGACACGTTCATTATTGTCATGTTGCTTTGCATGATCATGTAGTTGACATAGTATTTGTGGCAAAGCCACCGTTCATAATTCTTTCATACATGTCACTCTTGGTTCATTGCATATCCCGGTACACCGCCAGAGGCATTCATATAGAGTCATACTTTGTTCTAGTATCGAGTTGTAATCATTGAGTTGTAAATAAATAGAAGTGTGATGATCATCATTTTCTAGAGCATTGTCCCAAGTGAGGAATAAAAAAAAGAGAAAGGCCATAAAAAAAGAAGGCCCAAAAAAATGAGAAAAAAAGAGAGAAGGGACAATGTTACTATCCTTTTACCACACTTGTGCTTCAAAGTAGCACCATAATCTTCATAATAGAGAGTCTCTTGTTTTGTCACTTTCATATACTAGTGGGAATTTTTCATTATAGAACTTGGCTTGTATATTCCAACAATGGGCCTCCTCAAGTGCCCTAGGTCTTCGTGAGCAAGCAAGTTGGATGCACACCCACTTAGTTTCTTTTGTTGAGCTTTCATATATTTATAGCTCTAGTGCATCCATTGCATGGCAATCCCTACTCCTTGCATTAACATCAATCGATGGGCATCTCCATAGCTCATTGATTAGCCTCGTTGATGTGAGACCTTCTCCTTTTTTGTCTTCTCCACATAACCCCCATCATCATATTCTATTCCACCCATAGTGCTATATCCATGGCTCACGCTCATGTATTGCGTGAAGGTTGAAAAAGTTTGAGATTACTAAAGTATGAAACAATTGCTTGGCTTGTCATCGGGGTTGTGCATGATGAGAGCATTCTTGTGTGACGAAAATGGAGCATGACTAAACTATATGATTTTGTAGGGATGAACTTTCTTTGGCCATGTTATTTTGAGAGGACATAATTGCTTAGTTAGTATGCTTGAAGTATTATTATTTTTATGTCAATATTGAACTTTTATCTTGAATCTTTTGGATCTGAATATTCATACCACAATTAAGAAGAATTACATTGAAATTATGCCAAGTAGCATTCCACATCAAAAATTCTGTTTTTATCATTTACCTACTCGAGGACGAGCAGGAATTAAGCTTGGGGATGCTTGATACGTCTCCAACGTATCTATAATTTTTGATTGGTCCATGCTATATTATCTTCTGTTTTGGACATTATTGGGCGTTATTATACACTTTTATATTATTTTTGGGAGTAACCTATTAACCGGAGGCCCAGCCCAGAATTGCTGTTTTTTTGCCTATTTCAGAGTTTCGCAGAAAAAGAATATCAAACGGAGTCCAAACGGAATGAAACCTTCGGGAACGTGATTTTCGGAACAAACGTGATCCAGAGGACTTGGACCCTACGTCAAGAAAGCCACTAGGAAGCCACGAGGTAAGGGGCGCGCCTACCCCCCTGGGCGCGCCCTCCACCCTCGTGGCCCCCACATTGCTCCCCCGACGTACTCCTTCCTCCTATATATACCTACGTACCCCCAAACTACCAGATACGGAGCCAAAAACCTAATTCCACCGCCGCAACCTTCTGTACCCGTGAGATCCCATCTTGGGGCCTGTTTCGGAGCTCCGCCGGAGGGGGCATCGATCACGGAGGGCTTCTACATCAACACCATAGCCTCTCTACATCAACACCATAGCCTCTCTACATCAACACCATAGCCTCTCTACATCAACATCAAGCTATTTCTTTTGCCGTTTTTATTTTGTTTTCTTTACTTTGCATCTTTTTCACAAAAATACCAAAAATATTATCTTATTTCTATCAGATCTCACTCTCGTAAGTGACCGTGTAGGGATTGACAACCCCTTATCGCGTTGGTTGCGAGAATTTATTTGTTTGTGTAGGTGCGAGGGACTCGTGCATGGCCTCCTACTAGATTGATACCTTGGTTCTCAAAAACTGAGGGAAATACTTACGCTACTTTGCTGCATCACCCTTTCCTCTTCAAGGGAAAACCAACGCAGTGCTCAAGAGGTAGCACAGTCAGGGGGGCGAATCGGTTTTTTTTGCCCGGACACACTTCCTTGCGTGCGAAGATGTAGCTGGTGGGTCCCAGCAGTCAGGGGGAAACATTTTTTTCGCGAAATACGGTGGCCCATCCGGTGGGTCCCCGCTGTCAGGTGGAGGAATAATTATTTTGCGCGTAATAAGGAGCCACTTCCTTGCTGCGGTCGTGGACCCAGCTGTCAGCCTCTCCACGTATAGTACTCTTCCAATAGAAGTCGGTCGTTGACCACATTGACCACGCCGCACTGAGAGCACCAAGGCGGTGGACGACGGCAAGGCCTAGGAAGGGGACGACATGGAGCCAGGGAAGACGCGGTGGTGGATGCCCACGCGGAGAGGAGTACGAGGGTTCACTAGTTCGGCTGCGGTGTGAGGCTGCCGTCGCCGCAGAATAACAGGGGGTGTGGGTGAGTAGAGGGATGGTCTGGCCAGCGGTGGGAGTAGTAGGGGCGGTGAGGCCTCCGCGGCATCGCAGCCGGCCACGGGAGGCAGGAGCACGAGGCTCTATCGGCGCTGGTTTGGGCGGCTGGAGCAAGAAGACCAGAGGTTGAAGAAGCAGTACGGCCGTTGGATGGACATCGTACGGTCACTCGAGCTATAATCGTCCATATTTACTAAGTTGACAAAGCCCTCAGTCCCCATCTACTTAGTAGGCCCACAAGTCAGCCTCCCACTATACTGGGTCCCAGCTAGCAGGGGGAGTATTCATTTTTGTGTGTGTAATAAGGAGGCACTTCCTTGCTTGCGAAGATATAGCTGGTGGGTCCGAGCTGTCAGCGGTGGTAACGTTTTTTCGCAAAATACAGAGGCCCTTTCGATGGGTCCCAGATGTCAGGTGGAGGAATCATTATTTTGCGCGTAATAAGGAGGCATTTCTTTGCGTGCGGCCGTGGACCCAGCTGTCAGCCTCTCCACGTACAGTCCACTTCAGATGCATGTCGTTCGTTGACCACGTTGACCAGGCCGCGCCGAGAGCACCAGGGCGGTGGACGACGGTGAGACCTAGGAAGGGAATGACACGGAGCTAGGGAAGACTCGGCAGTTGTTTCCCACGCGGAGGGGAGTACGACTGTATGAGGGTTTACTGGTTCGTCTGTCGTCGCCGGAGAATAACAGTAGGTGTGGGTGAGTAGAGGGATGGCTAGGCCAGCGATGGGAGTATGGTGGGGCGGTGAGGCCTGCGCGGCAGCACAACTGGCCGCGGGGAGGAGAGAGCAGGCAGTCCCGCCGGCGCTTGTTTGAGTGGCTGGAGCAGGAAGAGCAGAGATTGAAGAAGCACGACGGCCGTTGGATGGACATCCAACAGTCACTGCTTGTGCGTCAACCTTTTTTTAGGAAAGCCTCAAATCTGTGGAAAACATCATACAACCCATCTGCCATTATTTCTAATAATTTACAGCCCATTTGCTAATTCTTAAGGTTTTTTTGGAGCCCATATTCTTTTTGGTAGCATTACAACCCATATTGTGGCCACGGTTAAAAATTTATTCGAAATTTTGCATATTTCGGTGCGGTCCGAACTGTTTTTAATCCCGAAATTTCGAGTCACGTTCAAACTGATTTTAAAAATAAATATATATCAATATAAAAGCCAACAAATTGTCTACGCATAAAAACCAATGCAATTTAAAATCTCGAAATAAAAAAAGAAATTTGAATTGCCGGTTTGATGTGTTTTAAAAATGTACACCCCATTTCTCATTACTGATAGGCCATTTTCTCGGCCAGCCGAATGAAAGCTCTCCTCGTCTTGAAAGATTTGCAGTCCAACAGGCTTGACAAAGCGACTTACTTGGCAAATCACAAAAAAGCTGGGCTGTGGCCGTGGACCCAGTTGTCAGCCTCTCCACGTACAGTACTCTTCCGATGGAAGTCGGTCATTGACCACGCCGCGCCGAGAGCACCAAGGCGGTGGACGACGGCGAGGCCTAGGAAGGGGACGACGCGGAGCCGGGGAACATGCGGCAGTGATTGCCCATGCGGAGAGGAGTATGAGGGTTCACTGGTTCGGCTGCGGTGTGAGACTGCCGTCGCCGCTGGGCCTGGCTAGCGGTGGGAGTAGTAGGGGGCGATGAGGCCTCAACGGCAGCACAGCCGTCCACTGGAGGCAGGAGCAGGTTCTCGCCGGCGCTGGTTTGGGTGGCTGGTGCAAGAAGAGCAGCGATTGAAGAAGCAACAGGACCGTTCAATTCAAATCCAACGGTTACTTCTGTTAGAAACGTTTGTTGACTAAGTTGACAAGCCCTGCGTACCCGTCAACTTAGTAGGCCCACAGGTCAACCTCCCATCCGGTGCGGCCCAGATGTCAGTGGGAGGAATTATTTTTTTCGCGTAATAAGGAGGCAGTTGATTGCGTGCGGCCAGGCCAGCGGAGGGAGTAGGGTGGGCCGGGGAAGCCTGCGCGGCATCACAGCGGGCCACAAGAGGAGGGAGCAGGCAGTCCCGTCGGCGCTAGTTTAGGCGGCTGGAGCAGGAAGATCAGAGATTGAAGAAGCACGTCGGCCGTTGGATGCACATCCAACAGCCACTGCTGCTAGAATCGTGTGTTGACTGACAAAGCCTTGCGTAAACAAGTCAGCCTCGAAATCTGTGGCGTGTACAGCCCATTTGCTATTATTTTTATAATTTTTACTCATTTTCTAATTCATATGGAATTTATTGCAGCCCGTTTTCCATTTTTAGAATTGCTGCCCATTTTCTGGTCAGTACCAGGGTTAAAAAAATTAACTAAATATGTGGGAAATTTTGAAAATTCGCAAATTTTTGCTGGGGAACAAAATATTCTTAATCCAAAAATTAGTAGCCATACTAAAACAAATTTAAAAATAAATTAGTACTATGTCATGTTAAATCCAATGAAATACGTATAAGATATCAGTGAAGAACAAAAACAAAAAAAGAAACTAATATCCCATTTGCTATATTTTTTTGGAATTTTCAACCCCTTTTGATATTACTTTTAACAGACACTGACCATACTCTTTGGCCAGGCCGGAATGCATCCCTCCTCGTCTTGAAAGATTTGCAGCCCAGTAAGTCGGAGAAAACAAATAGGCCTAGCTTGGGTATTCTTCAAAAAGAAATATTGGGCTACCTATTTTCCCAAAGAAAAAACTGCTGGGCTGGTCATGTTGTTAGACGGGCCACAGAGACCGCACAACCCAGTTTATAGCCTGCTCCTCCGAATTACTACTAAAAAAAGTTGTGCAATTCTGTCGTTAATTGACTATACGTTGAAAATGATGTGGGTCCCAGATATCAGCAGGGTGGATTAGAGTAAAAAACGAGGGGTTCATCTGAGTAGTAAAAGAGGCGCTTGCTTGTGTTCGGGAGTGGACCTGGTGGGTCCGTACTGTCATACTCACAACTACAGTCCTCTCCCAATTCACTATGTTGACAGGGACCGCTTTGAAAAAAATGTTGACAGGGCCGGACGACGGCGCCGCGGCGAGCGCACCAAGGCGGAGGATAAAGTGCTGTCGCCAATGTGCTGGGCTGGGTTGGACATTCTTATTGAAAAATAAAAATGGACCGGATCTATTTACGACGTTGACTACGATTTGCATGGGTCCGCTGGTTGCAGGAAGAAAATGCTGGGAGAAAGAAGACTGGTCGCTATCTTTGCCGAAGAATAATATCGACTGAATGTAACGACACTATCATAGGAAATAATATCCTCCTGTTAAATCGTGAATTTAAAGAACTGGTGCATGAGCATTTAGCTTTATTTATTTATTTACTTATTTATGTTTAGGGGACCATGAGCATGTACCTGGGCCGGATTCATGTGAGAGCCTCCCTTCCAGTTAATTATGGGCTTCTCTATTGGGCCTTCATCAGTGGGCTGCATGTTATCAACAAGTGGAAAATGTGTTCCGTACGAAAAATAGTATGCGCTACGTACGGTACGGGGCACTAAAGGATCGAACCGTGCAACGACTTCCAAAACATTGTGTTTGTCGTTCTAACAACACATTTATTCAACCAACAGACGAAATATACTACTGATTGTACATTGAAAACAGCAGCAGCAGCAACCAGGGCTGGGGGTGCAACAGAAGCAGTAAGCAGGCCAGAAGAGTGAAGACGCAGCTCTCTCTTCCAAACCAAACATCAGCCATCATTACAAAAGGGCTACCAAAAAAGAACAAGTGTATGCATCAAACTAAATAAAGATCCTACTACACCAAGTGTACGCATCTAACTAACTGGCTCAGTTAGACGTTACTATTTATTAAGCTGTGGAGATTGGCTGACGGCTTGAACCAGATGGGTGCCTGACGGGGGAAACTCCAGCCAGCAGGTCGAAGTCTGATACTTGCGACCCTCTCTCCTACTTTGGGCTGCAGAGCGTGGCGGCACATATCAGGGTATGGTGCATGCAGAGACGCATGGTACGCTGTGTACACACAGTTTTGCCTGATGAACGAAACCGCGCTGCCATCATGATCCTTGCCGTCGGTTATCTCCTGGTTAATCGGATAATTCAGTCCGACAAACAGAGAGCGTGTACCAAGGCTACTTACCAACCTCCAGTCAAAAATTCCTGAAGGCCCAGAGAAGCTGGGATCCTGCTCAAAGACCTTGCAGTGACTGTGATTGTATTCCGCGAAACAACACGTCCGGTACGTGCGAACGATCATCAATCGTTCGCCGTCGTCTGATCGAGCCAGGAACCACCTGCAACTGCCATGCCGCTTTTCTTTAAAAGGTTCTGGGATTAGGAAGGGTAGGGACACCAGGCGGCCTACAACATCATATCAAGTTGGAGTCAAATAACCCTAAAAAAAGTTGGAGTCAAATAAAAAAGGGCTCTTGATGTAGTCAATCTTAAGAACAACATGTTATGAGCATGAATATTTTTTCAGTAAATGTTGACAGTAATATAAGCAAGCCATCATGATATCATAGGAAAGTAACATACTGCTGTAACAGCCGTTTGTAGCGATGACTGGAGTAGGCCAGCAATACGTCCAGCCATAGAAGGAGTCGACAGCGTAAATGAAGCCCTTGTGTTCAATGGCATCAGAGAACCATGGAGGATGTATGATCCTGCGATGGACGTGCAGATTTATCCACTTACCGCAGTGACCTGTCAGATAGGCGAGACCGCGGTTGAAGAACGCAATTAGCCTGAAGTCTTTATAATTCGCAGATCTTGTGGGCACTTGGCAGATTACAACCTTGAGCAAATCAAACTTGGTATCATGTTGGCTACTGTAAGATTCCGAGTATTCTGGGCCGCGGTGCCAAAGCAGTGCAGTGTTAATCAAAGGAAGGGGGATCAATCGCCGGGTGTAGACCTCCACGAGCATCCAGCTGCCGCGACCGTCGACGAGCACCATCCAAGACGTGTTCATGCTGACCCAGTACATACCGTTAATGTAGTTGAGGGTGACGGGGATCGGATCACAGTCAAGGGGGTTGATGCTTGCCACCCTACGATCATTATGCTGCATGACACGCCATTTCTGAAGATCAGGTAGCATCAACAAGCAAGGAGCTGGCTTCAAAAGCTCTGGCCTGAGGGCTTTGGGTAAAAGGTACAGCCCCGACGAGCACGTGGCAAGCGGCATGGTACTGAGATTGTCCACACGCGAAACAATGAGCTTGATTACCTCTGTGGGGAGCGAATTCCAGCCAATCTTTTGGCGAACGCTGCTCGGTTCTACCATTGTTAGTGCTTGGGTTTCAGACGAGGGGGGGAGGCGCCTTAGCGGGGATGGAAGATTGGACGAGGGGGGAGGCGCCTTAGCGGGGATGGAAGAGCGGACAAAGATGGAGAAGCGAATATGTGCTGCGGGAAGTGGACAGGTGATGATGACTACAGGACACCGCTTGACTTACGAGACACATACCAGCAGCGTAGGGTCATATCGAAGTCGGACAACTTGCTTGAGTGATCACAGTACTGGTACTCCCTACAGTACCTGCTACTATGCCCTAACTTGCTTGAGTAGAGTAGTAGTGGAGTAGGACTCTGCTCTACGACTAGCACCGGAGGAGTAGTATGTTCTAATCTAAAATAGTTACAAACTTCAATGCCCGAGTGTGGAACGACTACGAACCGCCATCGGTGCTAACTCCAATCCTGCAAGTCATGGATTTGTTTCTTTTTAACTTTCTGTACGAATCTGTAGCCAGCCTGCAAGTCATGTACACTGTACTGACAGTGGAACCCACAGAGTACTTAGAATACAAGATTAAGGATGCAATTAACTTTTTATAGAGGGAGAATCATACACGCAATTAACTCAAATGGATTGGACGTGACTCTATTATTCTTCAACGGCAACCGGCAAATTTCCTCCCGCGGGCCGGAGTAGGTTTCTCGGTTTGCATGCGGGTTTAACAGAGGGGTTTGATGGAGGCGAGGAGGCGTGTTCAGCCGGGCGTGCAGTGGACGGCGCAGTACTATTCGATTTGACAACTACAACTAGTATATTATAAAAAAACAAAGAAGAGTAGTAGAGATAGAGATAAGAATAGAGACTAGGGAGGAGCACCATCTACTGCTTCGTGGGCTACTCCTGCGCTCCATTCGGCGGCCACAACGTCCCCTACAACCACTCCCTCCCGCGCTCCATTCGGCGGACGCTGTTGAAATTTGGGGTGCGCACTCTCGCGACTGCTAGTAGCGACGACTTCACCGATGATGACTTCTTCCCCGACCTCGGCAAACTCTTCCTCAGCGACATGGGCGACAACCTCAACGCCAATAGTGCTGCTCCCGTTGCACCGTATGTGTTTCTGTCCTTCCTGTTCGAAATCGTGGTAGAATTCATGTTTCTAGTCTGTGTCCTAGATTCGATCTGTTCATCTACTATGCTAGTCCACATGATTAGTTTAATCTCTGTTATAGCCGTCATGATTTATTTTGTGCTTATTCGGACTAAATCTCATGGTAACTTGCTCATATATTCAACTGTCGGAACGTCCCCTACAGCCACTCCCGTTTCATGGACGGCCTGGTCGATGCCTCCAAGGAGCCCTTCGTCTACTGCTATGAGTGCCCGGTGCCGTTTTGGGGCTCGCCAGCGGGCATCGTGCATCACCTGACGCAGGCGTGCGGCGATCACTACTGGCCCTTGGCGAAGAACATCAAGTACGAGACGTGCTACCCGTTCACCATGCCGGAGTCGCTGGAGGATCAGCGGCGCCTGCTAGTCTTGGAGGAGGACGGTAGCGTCTTCCTCTTGATCGTGTGCACCGGCGAGGCCTGCATAGGCCGCTGCCGCATCTCTGTAGTGTGCGTCAGGGGCGACACTGCTGACGCTGACACGAGGCCGATGTACGGGTGCGTGCTCACTGTTACTACCCCCTCGGAGGTACGTGGGCGGCGGCACTGGCTACGTCAAGCTGACTTGGACTCTGCCGAGCTGGGACCTTCCCACCGATGTGGACATGGAAGACGCACGGTATTATTTGACCCCCAACAATGTGCACGGGGACTCCAAGGAGGTTCACCTGGACATCTGGATTATCAAGTTAAATGTTGATCATTAGTCTTCGCTCAATGTAATCCGCTGTCTAAGCATGTGGAGACTTCCATGCATGATCTTGCTCTATTGGAGTATCGCGCATGAATAAAAGTGTATCCATTTATGGTTTAGTCTAGAATCTTCCATGTATGAATTTTCACTACAGTACTGGTGAAAGACTTATGATGAACCATTTCTTACATATCCTCTGCCCCTTCCAAGTCATCCTGATTTAATCCCTCCGTCTAGGTGTATAAGGGCATGGTTAATACTTAAATAGTATAGCCAACTGTTGACTATAAGAAAGTGCCATGTCATCTGTGGCCAACATGTATAACAATGGATACTCAAAAACTAATTCTTGAAGATCATTTCTTGCAAAGCACAATAAGAGTTATTTCTTCACAAGTTTTGGATGCAGGTTGAACAGTTGAACGCTTTTGTTTGCAAAAGATACTTTTTTATCTATTTCACCCGGATGTTTGTGAGCTGTAGAGATGAAATAATATCTGAACAAACCTATCGATACCCGTTACACATGAGATGACCCCCACATCCTTTGTCAAAATAAACAACTCCCCGATCAATGCATTTCACTCTTCCGTGCAACGCACGGGCACCTTACTATAGATTAGTATGACCAAAAATTGAACTAACATTATATATAGTACGATAAATGATGATGCATGTCACGTAAAATTATACTAGCATTGAAAACTATGTTCAAATACGAATCCAACGATATTGTTTTGTTGACATGCACTAACATTTTGTCAGTTAAATCTTCAGTCAAATTCAATGGGGGATAAACCACAACTGATGTAGTAGTACTAGTGTAGAGGGCGGCGCTGCACGGGAGTCTCACCCCGCTCGTGGCGCGACAGTAAAGCCGTCATATCACAAAACCCAACCACTCCCAGTAAAATAAACAGACAAGCAACCATCACATCACTCCGTCTTTTTTGCATTTCATCTCTCTGCATTTACTTTCTCCGGTTCATCTCGCACACTCGATCCCTAGCTACCACTCCTAGTATCCCTAGCTACTACTCCTAGGGCCAGTTCTTTTGGCGGCTTCCCCAGCTTTTCCCATAAGACTAGTCACAGTGGAGAGTAACATTAAGGCGCCTCACTCATTTATTTGGGCTTCTAAACTACTAGTAGTAGTACCTCCGTCCTGGTTTATTCCTCACCATTGTAATTTGTGCTAAATTTTGACCAAAGATTTAACTGATAAAATGTTAGTGCATGTGACATGCACTAACATTTCATTAGTTAAATTTATGATCAAAATTTGACACATATTACAATGGGGACCAATAAACCACGACGGAGGTAGTAGTTATGGGATTACTAATCTAGAAGCCTAAAAGAACTGGCCCCTCGTACTCCTACTAGTAGTAGTACTCAAGTTGGAATTCCAATTGCACGGCACAACTTGTTAGGCAAAAAATTGGATACAGGGTGTAGGAAGCGGTTTGGAAATTTGCATGCCTTTCCAACCAGTGAGATACTCCGTACAAAGTACGACGGAGAAATAACCACAGAGAAGGAAGCTAAAAGTAAAGAATCAAACGAGCATTTTTGCATTTGTTTTGCATTGAATCGTTTCACAAGCTTGACTAGTGCTGTTTTTCTACTTTTACAAAAACCGCATCGTAATGTTAAAACGTGCATTTGCATGTACATAATTAATAGTAGTACTCCCTCCGTCTAGGTGTATAAGTCTTCCCTCCTTCTTGGTCACGGTGCACAACCAAAGATGACTTATTGACCTGGACGGAGGGAGTAGCACAGTCTACAAGCATATATAGAGCGAGACGTGTAGTGCGATAGTATATAGTAAAGTTTGTGCTATATGCACGTACTTACAAAATGCGTACGAATACACAAGGTTTCCAAACTTTCCCTTTTACATACTTAATTAAGGATGCTAATAATTCCTGAACGTTCGGGATTTATCATTTGCATCCCAAAACTAGTGAGATCGCCTTACGAAACAAAAATTATACTCCTGCTAAAGGACACGACGCTCATAGGAGCGCTTGCAGCGCGCCACGAGTGCCCTGGTGCGCGGCTGTTTCCCAGCGCGCCGACACAACGCCTCTTCCTCAGCCTCACAACTGGCGAGGTGCTGATTGGCGGCTTGCCGGCGGGCGAGCGCGATCTCACAGGTGTGGTGATCCGGCGCCAACAGGTACTCCTCCTCGCTGGAAGCGTGCACCCGGTCCACGTACCGCCAAGCGCAGATGAGGCGCTTGGGCCCGACTGCACTCAGGGCTTCGGCACGGGTGTCCTCCGCCACCCTCACGGCCCTCGCACGAGCCTTCTGCAAAAGAGCCAATTGCCTGACTCTCTCAGACGCGACATAGGCCTGCCAGGCAGCTTGTTCCGCGGTGCGCTTCTCTTCCTCGGCCTTCTTCTCCGCCTCCCACAAGGTGACATCCATTTCTTTCCAAAGCTCCTCAAGGCTAGGGGGCTCGGCGGGCGGCGTGGCGTTCTCATCATAGCGGGGAGCCGATGTGTCCTCGGACGCGCGTGCTGGCGAGATTGGGAACACCGACGTGTCCACCTCGATGCGTCGCGGCAAGGAGCGGAACGCCGACGCGTCCTCCTCGACTAGTGGCGGCAAGGAACGGAACGTCGACGCGTCCACCTTGATGCGTCATGGCGAGGAGCGGAACGCCGACGCGTCCTCCTCGACTAGTGGCGGCGAGGAACGGAACGGCGACACATGACCGTCCGCACGGTGCAGCGAGGGGCGCCTAGGGCTTGGGAGGGGCGATGCCATGGTGGTCGACGTGAGAGGGAGGGGGAGGAGATAGCGATGAACGTGAATGTGAGGGGGAGGAGATAGCGATGTTGTGGGAGGCGCAGTATTAATAGCGAGCAATGGCACACCTACGTAAGATATGGACTGAGCTGCACTGACTTAACTGCGGGTCCAGTTGCGTCACTGACATGTGGGCCAGACCCCTGTTGGGCACATATGTCAGTGAACCAATGCACCTGCAGTTAAGTAACTGAAGCAGCGTCCCGGAGTAACAGCTACGTGGGCATATTTGTTGGAGTAAATTACGGGGGAGGGAAGGGGTGGAAATATTGCTGGTCACAACGGATTGGACGAGCGCGGGGGGAGGAGAGTCATGCATGCAGATTTTTTCCACACGGGGTGGAGTGGTGGGACCGCCGGAGGGAGAAGGAGAGTCTGGCAGGCATATTGTTTCCACACATGGAGAGGAAAAGATTTGGAGACGAACGGGCTTCCTGCAGGTATGGGGAAGGGTGCATAATAAGTCTCATCTTGCATGCCGGGCTAGGTATAGTCTCAAGTCATTAAAAACATACACGCCCCACACATGTTCATATTTCAAGGTGCACTAAATTATTGCATGCGATGGTTAAGGCTGGCCATAATGGTGGTATCTTAGCTGGTATCATGCACAAGGGAATAGCAAACATGCTGATGTGGCAAAGAATTAAAGAAGAGAGGGGGGTTAGAGTAACTAGTGTCCATGCATGCATTGGTAAACACATTCTTTTGTGACGAACGATAGCATTAGTTGAGTACTTTTGCAGACTACAAAAACTATTCCACCGCCTCTATCTTGCTAAGAGTAGGTGAAGTTTTTGAATCGAGCCCTTTAAACAAGAAGGGAGGTAGTAGTACTCCCTCCGTTCCATAATGTAGTGCCTATAGATCATTTTAAAAGTCAAACATTACAAACTTTGACCATATTTATAGAGGAAAATGCGTACATCTAGAATGCCAAATGGACATCATTGGATACATCACGAGTTATATTTTCAGAATGTACATGTTTGGTATTGTAGAAGTAGATGGTTTTCTCTATACACTTGGTCAAAGTTGGAAAAGTTTGACTTTCAGTAAAATCTATAGGAACTACATTGTGGAATGGAGGGAGTACTCTAATAGCTAACCTTGGTCCTGTTTGGATCCATGTGTTAGAGTTAGTTCAACTAACCCAAAAAAATCTAACCCACCCAAGAGGTGCTTATTTGGGTTAGTTCTTCTCGGGGCACTAAAAAACACATTTTTCTCTCGCTCTCCCCGCAGCAGATCCCTCCCAACTTCCTCGAAGCTTCTCACCCTCTCCCTCCCTCCCTCCCTCTCGCACTGCCCATGAAGGCACCTCGCCGTATCCGCGCTCCATCTAACCCTGTCATCCAAACACCTCTTTCGCTAGCGTTACTTCAGGGTTAGTTCAGGATTATAATCTTTAACTCATCTAACACATCTAACTCATCTAATAGTTGTTCTTATACTCAGTATAATCAGTATTGTAGATATTGATATTTTTAGTATAAACGTTCGACGGAAGTAAAAAGGACCAGAGGGAGTATCATGCATGCGGAGTAGGCAAAAAAAATGCTCATTTATAGCCGGTCGAAGTCTCAAAGGGCGCGACCGCGCGAGGGAGGCGAAGGTCATGGGAGGCGCGACGGTTGACAGAATTAATTGAAGTTACACACAAGCCGGCATGGCATGCGAATTGGCAGAAGCTATACCATCAGGCCTACGATATGGGTCTAGTAGACATGACATCTAGTGGGTCCCGCATAGTTCTCGAGAACTCTCTGGGGGCTTGCAGCCGTTTATCCACCGGGCAAGCCAGCAACCCCATGTCGTTCGCACGCCCTACTCGTCCCTCTCTTCTACTAGTACAGTACCTTACAACAGTTCGCTCCCAGTTGTCCCGTCCTTTCACATTACGGCAGTTCCACTAATCCTAACCCTCCTCCCAAATCCATGGCGTCCCAAATCTCCATGATCGGCGGTGAGTACAAGGTTAGAACCATCACCGGTGATGAGTTCGACGTCATCTACACCTGTTCTTCCGCAACAGTGAAAGAATGCCTTGCTCGCTTCAAACGCATGTTCAAAAACTCAAATGATGAGTGGGTCGCTGGGCTAGATGTTGAGTACACCAGAGTCCTGGGAAGCGAGAAGAAACTAAAGGAGGCAGAGAAGAAGAAGCCCGTCGTGATCCAGGTTTGCGTGCATGGCTTGTGCTTGGTCTACGACATATGCCATGCCGACGTTGAGTGCGAGGAATTTAAGAAGTTCCTCAAGGGCGGCCGAGTCAAATTTGTTACTGTAGACTTTAGGACCGACAAGGAAATCCTGGGTCAGATAGGCCTCGTTGTAGGCCAGGCCTTCGATCTCAAGAAGGCAAGCCTGGTGTCCTGACCTTCAATGCTGACCCTGGAAGCAGCCATGATTGATCGTTCATATGCTAAACTGAAGAAACCTCACCACGAGTTTCATCATGCATGGGAGTCGAAGACATTAGATGAAGATCACATCCTGTACGCAGCAATGGATGCCTACCTTTGTTTAAATATCTACAAGGGTTGGATGAAGAAGCAGAGCCCAGTGTCCGGTTCAAGCAAAGAAGCGTCGGCGAAGAGGAAGAGGAAGAGGGACGAGGATGAAGTCGAGGACGTGGACTCAGACTCCGAGTAGGTGGCAGTGCCGTCGCTCATGCTGGTTCTACTGTAGTGTCAGGCGGACTAGTTGCTTAGTTTATTTTCAAGGGTGTGTTATGCTGAGGCCCCAGCAGAACTATGTTTATGTTCTTTCTCATTATTTGAACTCTTTAGTACGTACAGTAGTACTAGTACTATGTCTTACTACTGTTCTTCTTGCAGTTGGTACTACTGCTCGTATCTTCGTGTTCCTACTATAGTTAATACGTTCGTACTAGTAGTATAATTTGGGTCAGTCGATTTGTGAAAGAAGTTCGACAGAGTGAAGGAAGAAGACGGCAGGGTGCCCATGACCTGTCTTATGAGTGTTGGGTGTGGAATGCAGTTCGCCGGAAAAAAAATGGATCGTGCCCGGGGTTAAACGGATGGCGGGGGTGGGGGAGCATGGCGGCGGCAGGCGGTTCAGGGGAGGGCGCGACGGCGGCGGCAGGCGGTTAGGCGTGTGGCGGGCTGAGAAAATGAACCGTGCATCTATTTTGGAGGTTGAAGAAGCCCTTCTAGCCATCCATGTTGCATCAAACGGCTCACAAGAGTCGACTGACCCAAATTGCTCCTTCAGAGGATCCATGTGGCATTCAAGGTCTCGAAGGTAGATTCCGCGTCCGCACCCGGTTTGCAGGCTCGACGCGCGCGCGACCGGCTTCCGCCGCGATAGCCACCATGCGCACCTCCTCCGCGCGGGCGGAGACGACAATGACACGCTAGTTCCTCCTCGCCGGCGTGCTGGAGCACGCACTCGTCCTCCTCTTCATACGCTGCATGCATAGACGCGGCTCCACCAGCTGCTCGCGTGCTTGGCGGCGCGGCGGCATAGCGCGGAGGGACTGCAGACGACGTGAGCGGGCGAGCCTTCGGCTTGGCGACACGGCGGTGATGGGCGAGAAATTGTTGGCCGGAGCAGGCAGGCGCCGGCATGCGCAACGGCGGTGGCGGCATATTGATGAGTGCGCGTATGGGAGCTTAGTTTAGTTTTATATAGGGTTGGTCAAACTTAAAAGAAAACTGTACTAGTACACGTAAACATTAGACTTAGGCAGCGCTTTTATTAGTTACCACAACCATGATACGAAATCCTGTGCAAGCGCGTGAACCGCGGCCGCGCGGTCGATCGAACGGTGCGTCACCGTGTCGCGCTCGAAGGACATCCACCGAACCTTTTTGTGTGTGTGAAAACAATCCCCGAATATTACTCAAAAAAAAATTCCGGGAAAAGTTCTTAACGCTACAATATTTTCATATATTTGAATTTAGCTCCAGTTCGTGTTTATTTGGATGTGGACGTTTTAGGTGCGCCCTAGTTTTTTTTAATACTGATTTTGGGGCTGTTTGGTTCCCAGCCACCGTTTGCCAAGCCAAAATTTGGCAGCCACAGTTTAGTTGGCATGTGCTTGGTTTTTGCCACACTTTGGCTTGCACACTTTATTGCCCCTATGGCCCACTTTTCATAGAGACAATTTTTTGCCAACTTTTGCCAAAGTTTAGTGTCCAATTTCTCAGCCACACTTGTGTGGCTTGCCACACTTGTGTGGCTTTCCATACTTGTGTGGCTAGCCACACTTTGGCTTGGCCGCACTAGTCTCCAACCAAATAAACCTTTTGTGTGTGTGGCTGAGAGAGAACGTGTGTATGTGTCCATATGTGTGTTGTGGTGGAAGGGCAATGTGGAGACGGTGTGCGTGTGATAGAGACATAGAGAGGTGTGAATGTGCAAATGATCATGCATGAGTGAGACATAGATAGATGCCGATACATTGTGTATACATGAGAGAACGGTCTTCTATTTTACTTGTGTGTGTGTGTGTGAGAAAGAGAGAGAGGAGCATCCGTAACACAACAACCATCTCTCTCGATTCGTCCGTCCCTCGCACGATCGCATGTAACACATGCATCAACGCACACATTTTGACACCCTCACCCGGCCCCTGCCCACCTCAAGGCCCGCACATCGCTCTCTATCTCGCACGCACAATCTCTTCGTGAATACCCTGTTTAGCAAGTAGCTTTCCGTCACATACACACACATTTCTCTCCTTAGGTTTGTTTTCTCTTAATATCTGACACACACACATACACACACAGCACACAACACACACACCCCCTCCCCCGAGCACACAATTCATCCCCATCCAAGGTTATATGGCGACCACTCTCACTTGTGCTTCTCTGCACCCCAGCATGCACAACACCTCAATCTTCAAAGAGGGCATCGAGGAGATTGAAGACGGCGACCACACTGCGCTAGAGAATGCGAGACCATTTGGAAGCAGGATGATGTGACGACGGCTGACTGACTCCTCCCCCACCCTCTCTCTCTCACACAAAATTATCAATCCCTCTCTCCCCGCACAAATTTATTAATCCCTCAACCCACGAGATCCTTCCCCTCTCGTCCATGTTTTTCCAGCTCTCTCATCAAACCTGTTATCTCTTCTCCTTCCACGTGTACAGAATTCAGATGCACACGCATCTCACGTATATTACATGTCTCCATCTTTCTCATAGACCTAACTTCTTCCTCTCTCTTTCTCTCTCTATCTCCCTCTCTCTGTTTCGTTAGGTTTGTCTCCTACTCTCTCGTCCACATACATACAGTCTTTCCTGCCCTATCTGCTCCATCTTCGCAAGCTCTCTCTGCATGTTTCATTCACACATTGGGATATGTTCAAAATGTTGCTTTTATAATGGCTGATGTAGAGTTATTGTTGGTTTTGTTGCATCCTACAAAGTAATAACTATGAAATGCATTTTGATTGTCATTTGACTGGGATTATGTGAGTTTGAGCATGTTGTGAAGTACTATAGACCTCGTATACATCTTGGAATTCGACAATGATTGTAACTATTGAATTGTATAGACCATTACATTCGAAGTCAGTAGCCTAATATATTTATTTCACAATTTCAACAAATGATTAATTCACTACATACTAAGAAAACAAATGTGTACACCCTCCGTTTTTATTTAAGTCTGCGTATTAGCATTGGTCAAAGTCAAGTTTTGTAAACTCTCAGAAAGTTTATAACAAAAAATATTAACATATACAATAACAAATAAATACCATTAGATTCATTATTGAATGTACTTTCACATCATACATATCTGTTATGGTAAATGTTTATATTTTTCTATAAACTTGGTCAAACTTTAGGAAGTTTGACTTCGGTCAAACCTAATATGCAGAGTTTACTAGTACTACTCGCTAGTTGCTTAGCTGAATCACCCAACACGCCACACGGGGAGTTCAGTGTCACAAAATTTTGAGGTCGGCGGGAAAATCTCCCGCGACCCTGATTCGAGCAGTGGGAAGTTACCATCATAGCCTTCGGAACAGGCCTACGGATGACGGTTGGTAGGGGGCTGTTTTCGTAACTTCAGGTTCACCCTACCCAGCCAACCCCACCCTGGCACCCAGAGTAGTACACCTGAATACTCCCCATTTTCTATCCCCACCGCAAAATAGACTTCTCCACGGCACCGCAGCCTTCGTGCTCCTCCCCTTCTACATCGGCGCACTCGTCCACCGCAGCGCATCTGCCTCAGCGACGACCTCGTACGCCGCACTGGAGCCGGTCCACCGTCGTCGTCGTACACGAAGCCTCTTCCCCGGCACCGTCTTCCACGGTCTCAGATCTGCTTCCCGGAAGCCGACGCCAAGCGCAGAAGCACCACCGTCGTGGACAATGGACTGACTCCTGTTGCCGACCATGACTCACAGAGGCCACCACGACCATCGTTCTCCTCCTCGATTGGTAATGTGTGTATTGAATCACTTAGCAGTACATGTGCAGTTCCAATTTTGTTCATACCTACCCTTCAAATTTCCTGGGTGCTATTGTTCCCGTAAAAGTAATTGGTTATAGCCTCCATTGTCCAACAGAATATCAGCTTGTAATTGTGCGTCGCTCCTGTATCGCCCTGTGCTTGGGTAGGTATTTCATCTGCAACCAGTAGTGTGGCAAATGATGGATAGTTTTTTAGAACTAGCAAGATGCCCATGCATTGCACGCATCAAGATGCATTTGTATGAGTAGTTTCTCTTGTGGGAGAAAAGGATGAACGAGGGAATGCCTTATTTGCAAATGCAGAGAGGGGTGTGGGTATCTTTTTTGCAAAATTCCATAGTTTCCTTCCTATACGTCGGATATAAATCAGATGGCCCATATTGCAGGATGGCAGGAACACCATCATCACCAACTCTGTTTTTATAAGAGTAGGGAAAAAGTAGAGAAAAAAATAGAGAGTAGAGAAAAAAATAGAGAGTACAGAAGTAGAGATAAATATTAAATATAAAATAAATATAACAGTAGAGAAGAGAGTAGAGATAGCAGAGACGTCGGGAAAGGATTGCGCGCGTGCGGGAAAAAGCGGCCGGGCGTGCGCTAGTTTTGGCGCGCGGCGTCCGACGCGCTTTATAAAATCCAACGCCCTCCCACCGCTCTGTGCCTTGCCACCGCTCACTCCCCGCTCTGTGCCTCGCCACCGCTCTCTCCCCACTCTTTCTCGCCTCGCCGCCGTCGCGCCACCATGCCGCCGCGTCACCGGGAAACTTGGGGATACCGCGGCGTCCACGCTCGCCCCTCCGGCGGCTTCTCCGCCGAGATCCGATTCCGCGGGATGCGCCTCAGCCTCGGCAATTTCGACACCGCCAACGAGGCCGCCCGCGCATACGACGCAGCAGCGTGGCGCCTCCGGTGGCCTCATAGAACATTGAACTTCCCCAACGTGCCAACCCGGGAGTGGGCACGGGAGCTCGTGCCTCTGCCGCGGCTTATCACCGACGAGGATCGTCGCGACAACCGGAGGCGGGTGCACCGTCTCGGCATCACCGAGATGGACGAGGAAGCCATGGCGCTATGGCGCCAACGCTTCCCGCAGGACATCATCAACGAGCGCGAGTTCTACGAGCAAAGGAGGGCGGAGAGGGATAAGAGGAGGGCGGAGCGAGCCGCCTATCGCGAGGACAAGCGTAGGCGAAAAGCGGACGCTCAATTCAACATGAGGCTAGGAGCAGCGTCACCCTGGGAACCCGACGACGATCGGTATCTTCACGCCTACAGTCAGACGTTGGAGGAGGACATCACGGAGGAGGAGTCGGATGAGAGGAGTAGTTGAATAATCTATTTTTTTATCTATCTATGCTGAGAACTATCCTCTACTCTCTATCTCTATTTCTCGATCTCAGCACTGTAAACGCTTTTTTAAAGCGCCGCGCGTTGCGATTCTGTTGGAGATGCTCTAACATGGCAGACGACTGCTTTAATGTTGCCCACAAGGTGCACGAGTATTACTAGTAGTATATTTTTCTTGCCATGTTGAGATTTTAAAACCACGAGTGTGAACATGCAGAGGAGCAATGAAGACCAAACACGGGATATTGGGGACATCTTGAAGGAGCGTGGCAAGTTAAAGAGGAGCTGCACCGAACATGTAAAATGAGCTTTGGTAAGTAACACCCTTTCAATTACTTTCGTTTAGCCTCGTGTTCTTCGATGTGTATATGTTGTAGTTTCTGTTTCTATTAAGCCTCGTGTTCTTCGATGTGTCATAAGAAGAGTCTTAATCGTCCTAATGCTTTCGTTTTTAGCTTGATGTAGGAAGTGGGTGTTCTCACCTTGTAGTCTATTTTTATATTTTTTCCTTTTGAATTCACTTCTCCCAGTTCTGTTTATCTGGCTTCTACTAAATGGATCTGGGTTGCTCTGAGTAATTATCTAAAAAAGAAGTAACTTCATGTCAGGATGCAGTTCTTGCGAGAGGGAAGTATGGTCAACCTCGAGATCATGTTTGCAGAATGAGGCTGGATTACACACAAGGTGCCAGTTCCCTAATGATGTTGGATTAGACACAAGGTGCAAATTCCGAGATGATGCTGGATTACACACAAGCCAGGTGGAGTCGTCAGCTGTTCGTGCCCTCGTGGCTCTAGTAAAGGCTGAAAGAAAGCATGCAGCAGCCCTTGAGAATGTAGCTGAGTTCCTAAAGAAGCGAAAAGAGCAATCAGATGCTCTCTTCACCCATGCCAAAGAAGAGATGGAAGAAGCCAGAAATAAGCTAGCAGAGGTAGAGCAGGCTAGGCGTCTCCTGCTATCTAAAACTGTTGTCAATACAAAATTTCCTTCATAGTAGCTAGGTTCAAATGTTTATCCAGTCAGCATGCCTGTTGTGATGTCCGTGCATCTACTGATGTGGCACAATTTTTTTTTCAGGTCATGTAATAACAACAATTACTTTCCAAACAATAACAGACGAAGCATTGGACATGGTATAGTTCACTCGCAAGCCCGACATTCCAAGTTCAACTTCCACATCAAACTCATGTTCACAGATATCTCCACATTCATACATAATGTCCACAACCATGATTCACTTCAAAGCCAAATTTTTTTGAGGAGAGTTATGAATAAAGAAAAACATCTAGTTCCTGCTACCAGTGCAAGCACAACAAGTCAAGACCATGCGTAATTAATTATATTTTGGTCATTTTTGTGTTCTAAAATGCCGGCCGGCTCACGGAAGGGCGTGTTGCCAGCACACGCGCGGATTCAATGAAGGCAGGCGGGGCAGTCTGAAGCCGGTTGCATGCGGCGAGGAGGCGTGTTCAGCCGGGCTTGCAGCGAGTGGGGCCCTCTTGGCCGGCGCGCCGGTTCAATGCCTGCGCTATGAGAGGTCATTTCCGTGTCAGAGCAATCACTCCCTCCAGTCCTTTTTTGTTTGCGTATAACAAAATTTTGTTTTCCATTCACATTTTACAAGTAAAATTCGTGGACAAACTTTGATGCACAAAACGATGGGGACTAGTAAACCAGAACGGAGGTAGTAGTTTTTTTAATCAAAGAAGGGTTTCCCCCTTCCGATTTTCATTACTAAAAACCAACATCTAAATCTAAACATAGTATTTGCCCTAGAACTACCAGGTTCAACATCTCGCAACATAAACCCATACAACCATACGCCAAGGAGGTACGTAGTACTATGAATTCCATTTTCGCTCCATACCAATCGTTCTAAAAACTACTTAGTACTTATAACGCGCCATTGAAAATCGGAACTCTTAACCCCGCTAAAAAATGATATTGTAAACGTGGCTACTCGATCTGTGGCAACTGGCGAGCCACCGCCTCCAAGTCGTTCACCTGTGGTCCCGACCATCAACTCCTACGGATCAAATTATCACGCGAGCTGACTATTCCTACAAAGGTGCGCTCCACCACGTACCCGGTACCCGCGAATGCAGCAATCATGCACCTAGGGTTTTAGGGTTTATTTGTTAACGTTGCCTTTACGTAACACTCATGTGTGCGAGACAGCGAGAGACCGACTGCGTGCGTGCGCCTCTTCTCTTCGTATATGTACTCCACCGTTTGTCTGGTGTCCAAAAATTATAATAACTACTAGCAATGTGCCAATGCGTTGCCACACGATCAGAGTAGATTAATACATATTCACCGATTTGATAGAAAAAAAGTCTAGTTTTGAAATACGTATATCACTAAAAAAATGTTATGTTTCACTCAAAATATATTCCTTTGGCGGTTTTGATGAGATAAGGGAGGAATGTTGTTGGTTTCAAGATTCGAGAAGTGGTATATGTCTAATTTCTACTCTTACTAGCAAGATGCCCGTGCGTTGCACGGAACATCAAGATCTTGTGGGAGAAAAGGATGAACGAGGGAAGGCCTTATCTGCAAATGTGGAGAGGAGTGCGGGTAAATTGCCATAGTTTCGTTCCTATCCGTCAGATATAAATCGGACGGCCTATATTGCAGGATGGCAGGCCCACCATCATCACCAACTCTGTTTTTTATCCCTACTCTTATAAAAAGCATAGTCGGTGATGATCGTGTGCCTGCCATCCTGCAATATAGGCCGTCCGATCTATATCTGACGAATAGGAAGGAAACTATGGCAATTTTGCAAAAAGATACCCACACCCCTCTCCACACTTGCAAATAAGGCCTTCCCTTGTTCATCCTATTCTCCCACAAGATAAACTACTCATACAAATGCATCTTGATGTTCCGTGCAACGCATGGGCATCTTGCTAGTTGTTGCAAAAAGCCCATGTGTGTGTGAGAGAGAGGGAGAGCGGAGGAGGACGGAGTGCATGTGTGACAAAGACACAAAGAGTGTGTGTGCGAGAGGTATCAGCTTAAATTGAGGCGATAGTGTGTGTGCACGATCGAGAGGGTGTGTCTCAAGAAGGGAAGAAAAATCTACATAGATACAAGGAGCGGGAGAGAGACATGTATGCGATAGTGGAAGCACGAGTGTGCGGGTGTATAAACCTATCTAGAGGCTAGTCGATAAATGTTTGTGAGAGAAATATGAGTCGGGGGTGCGAAAGCGAGAGTTTTGTGTGTGAGAGAGAGACGGTAGTCGGGAAGGGGAGTGGAAGCATGAGTTGTGTGTGTGTGTGTGTGTGAGAGAGAGAGAGAGAGGGGGGGGGAGTTTATCTTATCGGTAAACAAATGAATAATGTCAGTCTGGGATGGAGACGAAAAGGAAACCACAACAAATGTTGTGTCTACAGGAGGGAGAGAGAGAGAGAGTAATTTTAGTGGTATGATTCATATCTAGAGACATATAGGGTGTGTGAGAGAATCCCATAGAGAGAACGACAAAGTGAAAGACGAGTGGAGACTGTGTGTGTGGCGGTGAAAAAGAAAGCTTAGGCACCTAGTGATACGAGAGAATGGTAGAGACGTGAGAGATAATGAAAACCGTGTAATGTATAATGATAGGGAGAGTGTGACACTTCTCAAGGGAGACGTCGAGAGACCATGTTTGCGAGGATAGGAGAAACATGAAGTGAGCGTGCGGGTGAGCCGGAGAAAAGAGAGTGATAGCTACATGAAGGAGCATGCATGCGAGAGAGATGGGCATGAAAGGAGTGAACATAAAAGGGATTCAAATATTTGAATTCGAGATGATGATACATGTAATCCATACTCGAACCAAAATTGATCTATCAAACATGCATACTCATATGAATTCACGCGCATCTATGTTATTTAATATGTAGATATTACTGATCCATACATTTTAGTAGAACATAATTTGGTTTAATTTTTTGAATTCAACCTTATGATTTTGAGATCATTGTATTTGTAAATCATATTATACATATAAAGGAGCAGAATTCTTTGTTGTGCTTTTGAAAGTATATATAAAAATGATGTATATAGAATTTTATTCCAATCGAAAATGGATCCCGCCCGAAAAAATAGAATACAAACGGGATTCGAATTGAGTTGGCACGGTAAACGTGCACTCTGCAAAATTTGAACGAAGCGGGGAAAGTCGCAGTAACCGCCCAAACCAAAATCTGCGAGATGGAAATTACTACTGCCTATCCCTGCCACGCAAAGCCTATCTGCTCGATTTCTATAGGTTTCGATAGGGGTAGGTTTGTAATTTCACTCAAACGTGACATAACCGCCTCTCACCCGGATTCATACACGGTGGGCGCCAAAACACAGTGTGTCCTCGGCCGAAATCGACTCCCTCCCTGATTCATACACGGTGGGCGCCAAAAACAAACTCTCGTCGGCAAATACTCGGTGTATGCGAGATTACCGTCCTATCCCCAGCTGTGATGTAGGAAATTTGAAAGGGGGGCTAAGTTTGTAAATTTCCTCGCATTTGAGACAAGCGCGCCCTAAAGACATGGTTCCCCCTTCCTCTCCACCTCCATTTCCCCATTCGTACTCCGTGGGCGCCAAAACACCCTCTCCACCCCAGCCTCCTCCGTCTGCCACCCCATCCACCACCGTCCTCCTCCACCATGCCGGAGCTGATACCCCGACGCCGCCGTCCATTACAAGAGATCGACCTCTCTCATCCATGGCTTCGGACCGGGAACCTTGCATCCCGTCCTCTCGCTTCATCCCCGCCGTCGTCCACCTTGGCGGCACCGCTCCTACGACCGTATCGTCCACCGCGCCCCGCCGCCACCGTCTACCCTCCTGGATCTGCTTCCAAGCCGCTGACAGCCATCGCTACCGCAGCACTGTCAAATTCTCAGCAGATGCATACACGGCGCCGCACCAGAGGCGGTACTCTTTCGTATCAGCTCAACTTATTTATCACAGCAAGAAAATAGATCACCACTGCTTTACTCTGATTTCTTGTCCATCACTTACTTGCTAGTTGAGAGAAAACATTGGTTGCGAAGTTGCCTTTGTCTAGTTTGCACTTTCAGATCCGCCATGGCACGCTCAACACGATACTCCCAATGCTTATGGTTTTCCCCCTTTATATTCCACACTAGTTAAATCACAGTAGACTAAATTCAAAATTGGGCCAGTCAATTTTTCAGAGCTCGCCGGAGTTCGCTGGTGCGAACGAAGGGGCTCGGGTGGGGACTTCGGTTGTGGGGTGGGGGCGGTGGTGGGGCCTCGCCGAACAAACAAAACTCGACGCGGGTGGGGGCGGGGGTGGTGGGTGGGGGTGGCGCAGGAACACAGGCGATGGGGGCCGGTGGTCCGGCCGGCGGCCCGTACGGTGTTCTGTATGGGAAGAATCAGAGACGAGGAATAAGAAGGGTTAGGAGACATAGGATCTTCATCCAACCGCCTGAAATGGTCGACTGACCCAAATAACAAAAGTCACGCGACTTGCATGCAGACATGCCTTTATATTCAGTACCATCATCATACCTGCTTAGCACTGCTCCTGAATCCATCAAGCTAAACAACGTGCCACTCATAATTCCAAACTTGTTGCTCAAGTACGAATCTGATATGATGCTGATATTACTAAAACAGATAACAGTTAATTGGTCAGCTAATGTTCCTACTTTACTTTCGAAAAAGCACGTGCACCACATATAGAGAGACAACAGGGAGTTGCTTTCTTAATGCGCTCTGGTTCATCATGTGTGGGCACTACACAACGAACATTTTATTATCCAAAATCTGCTTGCTCTTCTTTAGCATGTTCCTCTTGCGTTCTTCTTTAATAAGTACTCTCTTCGTTCCTAAATACAAGTCTTTGTATAGATTCCACCATGTACTACATATGGAGCAAAATGGGTGAATCTACACTCTAAAATGTATCTGTATACATCTGTATGTGATCCATAGTGGAAATCTCTACAAAGACTTATATTTTGGAACGGAGGGAGTATGATAGTAGTACAGTATGTTCCTTGTAGTGAAGATGAGCAGGGACATTTGTAGTGTAGAGGTCTATACGGTCGGTTGTGATGGACACTTCGAACTCTTCGGGCCTCTTTGATTCGTAGGATTTTGTAAACATAGGAATAGGAATTGTAGTGGCCTGCCCACTTGAATCCTATAAGATTATCAAGGAATTGCGGGGAGCTGTGTCGCCTTTGAGACTTACACTGATATTAATAGTACCACACCTTCAGTTGAAGAGAGCTGGTATCCGAAGCCTTTCTAGCCGTACCGGCAATACTAGCACATATATTCCAGCAAGTTCCACTTTGCTGATTTTACTCTGATGCTTACGGTTTTCCCATTATATCTACACTATGATCTGTGTAGCTGCTTTGTGTCGCACTAGCAGCAGTCCACTCTTGAAGCTAAACACTGCAATGACTTGCAAAATTGGCACCCAGGCATTGAGTGCCATTCTGGATGCAATGAAACTCATACGCTCCCCACCTGTTGACTCTTGTTCAGAATATGATCCTAATGACTCTTGTTCAAAATTGCCACATATAGAGAGACAACATGGAATTGCATTTCTTTGGGCGCTGTGATTCATCATGAGTGGGCAACCAACATTGTATGCAATTAAGCGGAACCTCAAGAATATGCTTCCTCTTCTGTTCTTTAACATGTTCCTCTTTTGTTATTCTGTATTTAGTACGTACAGTATGTTCCTTGTCAGGAAGGGGAGCAGGGACATCTGCAGTCAACAGCTGATAGAGCTGGCATGTACTTGATCGATAGGCTTTCAATTACTAGCGGCAATACAACACCGTATTTTCAAGCCAGTTCCACTTTCCCGATTTATATATCGTGGTTATGGTGTACCCCTTTTATGTACACTATGATCTGCCTAGTTGTTGTGTGCTCTTGTTATCATGGTTTGGCAATAAACTCTCTATACAGTATATTTTGAACCTATCATCTGCCAACTATCCTTACTTCTGGAGCCTATTTTTTTGTGTACTTGTGCCAGATTATATAAATGCACGCACCATATTACAGCACACATGAGCTCTCTCATCAGAATCCAGTGATAGCACACAAGTGTTTACAGGGGCGCCCCTATATTAGAATATCCTCTACATTACAAAGATAATCTCACAACTATTTATGTTTTCATGGTTCTCAGATATTATACGTAATTACAGTGAATATCAGAATCCGCGCATTAGAAGAATATTGTGGAACACTGCAATGACTTACAAAATTGGCACCAAGGCATTGAGTGCCATTCTGGATGCAATGAAACTCATACGCTCCCCACCTGTAGATGCTTGTTCAGAATATGATCCTAATGACTATTCTAACCTCGAGGAGTCAAAGGCAGATGGCCTGTCATGTTCACCCATCAAGGTGCCTGCTCTAATTTGGCAAGGTTTTATTGATTGCGCGTATCTTGCATATGTTGTCTTGCATTTCTTCTACTCTGTTGCACCACCATCTGCTTAGTTTACTCATCATATATGTCGAGATGCCATGCCCATCCATTATCAATACATATTCCATCTGTCATCATACCATGTTTTTCCACTCAAATGTTGTTCTTGTGCATCAGACATCAAAAAGGAAGAGGGTGATTGCCGAACCTGAAGGAGCACCAGCAAAGTCCTTGAAAAACATGGTTGTGCCGGAGAAATCAGACAGCACCCCACTTATATTGGCTGTACAACCAGTGACACAAAACGTAGGACCGACTCCAGTAGACTGTACCCATACTTCACTGGCCACACCACTAGCCCCACCACACAGGACCTGCACTCCAGCAAAAGGTATGCCGATTTCAGTTGCCATAGCACCAACCGTACCACAGAAAAATCCCACTCCAGCAAAAAGTACAGCAAGTCCACCGGCCGAAGACCTATCCCAACTGCAGAGACGACCAATTCCTGCAGATTGGAACCCCATTCCAATTATTCCCAGTTTAAAAGACAATGCTTTCAATTTTGTTAGGGACTACGTGCATATATTCCCATCATTGGAAGCTTATAGTGAAGACAAACACCATTTTCACATCTTCCTGTCCCACTTACGTGTAAGTGCTATTATGCATGGTGATTATTTTCCTGTTTTCTGCTGATTGAACACATCAATGATTTACATTACATTGTTGTAAGTAGGCGAGGGTCAATCTGGATAGTCATGATGAGCAAAGCTTTCTTGCGCTTTTCAAGGAAGCATTGCAGCAGTATTGGTGTTACGTGAGGAAATCACACTTTAATGGCAAGTCTATAAACGAATTTCTGGTGAAGTCTCCTGTGCTAAATTTAGAAGACATTGAATGGAAAAACCTTGTTATGCACCGGTCTCGTTCCGAGGATGAGGTACTGTCTATGATATCGCATGACAATTTGAACTTCTACTTTTCCGCATGTGCCTTACGGATCTTTTTTGCAGGAAATCTGCTCGAAAAAGAATTCCGGTTTGAAAGGAATGACATGATATCGCAAATATGCTTCCCGCTGATTTTCTCTTGTTAGTACCTGTTGTCCTGTATCACTGTACTTGCATACATACCTGGTTCATTATGTGACAGCAGTATGCATGATAGCTTGCTTATCAATTGTTCGCTCCAAATTATCTGATCTGTATGAATGGTTACATTAGTGTAGAATATATCCAATGCCAATGAATTTTTTTAGCTCTGCATTGTTCTTTTAAGTACCTGTTGTCCTTTATCAGTGTACTTATATTGACAGGTAGTTGTTCATGTACCATCACTCTGCAGCTTATTTTCCTTTTCCTCCATTTTCTACACATAAGATCTATATTTACTCTTACCATAAGGTTGGATAACACCGATGGTACTGAAGAGGTTTAGCTCTGCATTGCTCTTGGCTATACCTTTTGCCTGTATCGCTGTACTTACATTTATAGCTACTTGGTTATGTAGCATCACTCTTCATCTTATCTTAAATATTCTCCACTTTTTCTTATATTGTCACATCTATATTTACTCTTAACAAAATGTAGAATAAAGGCAATGCTTATGAAGAAGATTCTGTGGTAAACTTCTTGAATTGCCCCCCATCAGCATGGACAAGGGCTTTATAGAGCCTGCCTTCACCAATAATGTAAGTTTGTCCATCTCAAGCCTTCAAACTTTGTTGTGTATATTTGGTTAGGCATGACTGCAACAGCTGTTTATTTTTGGTGTTAGCATCAAATTGCATGTTTAAAGTTTATTATGTACTCCAATTCATAAACAAAAGTTTGTCCTTCTCAATTTAAGTTTTCAGTTATACAACCAAGTTCCTTCTTCATACCATGTAAATTAAACTATACAAAGCAAGTGATCTTATTTTGCCAATCTGAAATGGGATAAATTGACAGCACACTAACCATTGATACTTATGAGTTCTTGATCTGTAATCCAGTGGTGTCGTGAAGCTGCCAACTCCTTCACAATGTAATTTCCTGCCATGTCTTGACCTGAACAATACCATATTGTGTTAATGCTATTTTAAACTGTGTCACTTTATTCGTCAGTAAGAAATGTGATGAATTGTCAGCACTGATACTTATATGTGCAAAACCTGTCATCTGTCTGCTTGTTTATCTTTCAGAGTGAGGAGGATATAAGTGTCAAACAAGTGCAGTCTCACCAGCTTGCTCTGCAGCTCCCGAGCAGGGCTAACCTTTCTTGAACTCTATTGAAGTGCTGTCGGTTTTGTATATTATTTTGTCGGCGTGTTTAGTTGCACTGGTGGCGATCTTTGATGCCCAGTGTATGTAATCTGCTGTCTGCTTGTGCTTTATTATCATACTGGCGAACTTTGATGCCCAGTGGATATAATATGCCATAATTTGTTTATTGTATAGTCTAGGTTTTTTTCTTATTCATGATGCTGCAGTTATTTTACTGTATATATATCCTGTCTTCGCAGTAAACCGGCCAAACTGTAAAATTACGGTACATAATCGGGCCGTCATGCAAATCACCATGTATGATCCACATCATGGGCCTCGTCATCTTGGTCCGTTAACAGGCCTAAATGTAAACTGGCCCACTAGTAGATTCGGGCCTTTAGTAGGCCGAGTAAACCGCCAGCCCTATTTTCCCAAGAAAACTCAATGGGCCTTTAGGAGGCTGAAAAGTAGGTTGGGCCTGAAACGTGCCGAATAGCTCACGGGCCGGCAGCAGGCCGAAATAGACCCCGGCCCATGAATGTGCCAATCAAATCATGGGCTTATAAGAGGCCAAAATTGTCTCGGTCCTTGTTTGGCCCAATCAGATTATTGGCTGCGAGCAGGTCGGATACAAACCGGGCCGTAGTTAGGCCCAACTATATGACGGGCTTTTAACATGCCGAAATTAATAGGCCGAAATGTTAAACGGGCCTTTAACAGGCTGAAACTAATATCAGGCCGAATTACTAAATGGGCCTTTAGCAAGTGGGCCCAAAAGCATAGCGTCCAGTTGACGGGCCGAATCTGATATGGGCCATAATTTAGCCCAAAGCCTCTTAAAGGGCCGGACCTGATCTGGGCCGTAATTTGGCCCAGAACGTGGTAGGCTTTTAATGGGTCGGATCTCATATGGGCCATTATTAGGCCCGGAACGTGGCAGGCCATTAATGGACCGGATCAAATATGGGCCGGCATTTGGCCCAAAACATGGCAGCCAGTTAATGGGCCGGCCTACTAGGGTCCTCAAAATCTTGTGGGCCTATGCTGGGCCGGCCCATTAATGTCGGCGAAATCTCATGGGCCTTTAGCTGGGCCGGCCCATTATGGTCCACAAAAATCTTGTGGGCCTTCACCTGGGCCAGCCCATTATGGCCCGCAAAAATCTTGTGGGCCTTTACCTGGGCCGACCCATTATGGCCTGCAAAATCTTGTGGGCCTTTAGCTGGGCCGGCCCATTATGGTCCGCAAAATCTTGTGGGCCTTTAGTTGGGCCGGCCCATTTAAACTTTATGGGCCACTTTTGGGCCGGTCCACGTGTTAACATATCATAGATGCATCTCGCCCATTGGATGAGTGACACCTGTGCCAACACGGAGCTGACACGAGTTTCCTACAGCCAATGATGATTTTACAAGTGGAAAATCCCCATTTGTCCGGGCTGTTAACGGTTTATCGGATCCAAAACCGGACCCGATAGCTTAACGACGTTCCGTTATGGTGGATGCCACGTGTCGGTCACCATTGACGAAAGCACTTCTGTGACGCACGATTTATCGTCATGGAAGTGGACACTTCCGTGATGATAATTTTGGTAATGTCATGGAACACTTCTACGACAGCACAGGTATGACTATCTCGATTCTGTCATAAATTTGTCATGGATGTACATGCATGACAGAAAACGTGACCTACTGTGACAAACACGTATCATCACGGAAGTGTATTTTTTTGTAGTGATGGGACCTAGAAATTCACCCAAGGACACACATGTGATTTTTCAACCAACTTTGGTGCATTGGAGCATGTGCTTGTAGTTCAAATTTGAATTATGCACATAAATGCCTGGAAAACCCGTTAAGGCCAAATGAACCCCAAAAAATTCCAAAATTAAACACAGCACTCCTGTTGTTCTATGTTGACACTATAAATTTTTTGAAAGCAATAAGAGGCAACGGATATCATCCCGTCCCCAAAGGTGGTACGTTCCCTATCGAAACCATCATGCTTGTTGTGAGAAGCTCTGGTTTGTGAGAAGCTTATACCCCAACCTGTCCCAAAATGGGACAAAATTTTCACCACGGCATGTTGATGCCGCTCCATGATAGCATGCCAAGTTTCATGAATTTCAGACGAGTTTTGGATTTACCAGAATTTAAAAACCAGGTATGTCAACATTTTGCCGGCAATCAACAGTGCCATGGTGTTTAAAATTCATTCCCGTCTCTTGCATGGGATCTAAGCATGCACCCAAGGACACACATGTGATTTTGCAACCAATCTATATGCACTGGAGCATGTGCATGTAGTTCAAATTTGAATTATGCACATAAAATGCCAAGAAAACTCAATTAATGCATAAAAATGTCCAAACAAACCCCGAAAAATCCCAAAAAATGACACAACACTCCTGTTGTTCTATGTTGACACGAGAAATTTTTTGAAAGCAATAAGAGGCAATGGATATCGTTTCATCCCCTAAGGTGGGACGTACCGTCCCTACCGAAACCATCAGGCTTGTTGTGAGAAGCTCTGGTTTGTGAGAAGCATATACCCAAACCTACCCCAAATGGGACAAATTTTTTACGACGGCATGTTTATGCCGCTCCATGATAGCATGCCAAGTTTCATGAATTTCAGCGAGTTTTGGATTTACTAGAATTTAAAAACCAGACATCTCAATGTTTTGCCGGTAATCAACGGTGCCCTGGTGTTTGAAATTCATTCCCATTTCTTGCATGGGGCCTAAGCATGCACCCAAGGACATAGATTTGATTTTTCAACCAATTTATATGCACTAGAGCATGTGCATGTAGTTCAAATTTGAATTGTGCACATAAATGCATTGAAAACTCAGTTAATGCATAAAAATGTCCAAACGAACCCCGAAAAATCCCAAAAATTGACACAACACTCCCGTTGTTCTATGTTGACACGAGAAAAAATTTGAAAGCAATAAGAGGCAATGGATACATTTTGTCCCCAAAGGTGGGACGTTCCCTATCGAAACCATCATGCTTGTTGTGAGAAGCTTATACCGGAACCTGCCCCAAATGGGACAAATTTTTTACCACGGCATGTTGATGCCGCTCTGTGATAGCATGCCAAGTTTCATGAATTTCAGACGTGTTTTGGACTTACTAGAATTTAAAACCCAGGCATCCCAATGTTTTGCCGGCAATTAACAGTGCCCTGGTGTTTGAATTTCATTCCCATCTCTTGCATGGGACCTAGAAATTCACCCAAGGACACACATGTGATTTTTCAACCGACTTTGGTGCATTGGAGCATGTGCTTGTAGTTCAAATTTGAATTATGCACATAAAATGCCTAGAAACCCTAGTTAATGTATAAAAAAGGCCAAACGAACCTCGAAAAATTCCAAGGTTAAACACAACACTCCTGTTGTTCTATGTTGACACTAGAATTTTTTTTGAAAGCAATTAGAGGCAACGGATATTGTCCCGTCCCCAAAGGTGGTACATTCCCTATCAAAACCATCATGCTTGTTGTGAGAAGCTCTGGTTTGTGAGAAGCTTATACCCAAACCTGCCCCAAATGGGACAAAATTTGCACCACGGCATGTTGATATCGCTCCATGATAGCATGCCAAGTTTCATGAATTTCAGACGAGTTTTGGATTTACTAGAATTTAAAAACCAGGTATCTCAATGTTTTACCGGCAATCAACAGTGCCCGGGTGTTTGAAATTCATTCCCATCTCTTGCATGGGACCTAGAAATTCACCCAAGGACACACATGTGATTTTTCAACCAACTTTGGTGCATTGGAGCATGTGCTTGTAGTTCAAATTTGAATTATGCACATAAAATGCCTAGAAAACCTAGTTAATGTATAAAAAAGGCCAAGCCAACCCCGAAAAATTCATTCCCATTTATAGCATGGGACCTAAGCATGCACTGAAGGACACAGATTTGATTTTTCAACCAATTTGTATGCACCGGAGCATGTGCATGTAGTTTAATTTTGAATTGTGCACGTGAAATGGCTAGAAAACCTGTTTAATGTATAAAATGTCCAAACGAACCCTGAATAATTCCAATTCTTTTACGACACACATATAGTTGCACGTTCACTGCAGATAAAAGGTCTAGCAATTCAAACATCGTCCATTGCCGCTGTGACCCCATTTTGTAATTCAAATCAAGTAGATCCCACATAGTTTATTATCACCAAGCGTGTGAGATGTAGTACAAAATATCTTGGAGCATCGTCGGTGTATAGTACGCCTATGGCATACGCGAGAAGGTGCGTCGGCTACAGTCCACAGCCGGCGTGTCAAGCACACTAGCTCACTCCCCAAAAACTCCCGCCTCTGCATCCCTCGCAATCTCGAAAATATCTACTGCCTGGAAGGTTTTAATGTTTGATAGCACACGATTAGTATGTGCGGACCGTGTGCGATGTCTATTACTCCCGCTCTGCTTCAGTCCCTTGATTCAAATTTTTAGTAGCCCCGGCATTTTACTCCCGCCTCTGCATCCCTCGCAATCTCAAAAATATCTGCTCACCCTTGATCCAAATTTTCAGTAGCCCCACCTTGTTACTCCCGCCTAGTAAAATTTTCAGTTGCCGCAGTATTTCCTCAAACACAACCTTGCCCCCCTCCACACACACCCTAAAACCTCCGCTCACACAGACACGCACACAACCCTTGAAACCATTGGTAGGTCACCGCCATCGCCGGCGCCTCCATCCTCAACCTCTGCCTATGTGCCGGGGAGCTCGAGGAGCCAATGGCCAAAAGAGGTTTATCGCGGCCTTTTCGCCCAACGTCGGCGAGGTGGCCGCTGAGGTTTCCCCGTAGTCCTCCGCGGGCCCAATCCGCCATCGTCGGTCCCCCGATCTGCCCGCCGCCGCGCCCCTACACCGGTTCGAGGACTTCCTCATCCTCCCTCGGACCCGGCAGCCGACGAAGTCCTACCTCGGGGTCCGGTAGCGGCGGTGCGGGACGTGGGTCGCAGAGATTGCAGATCGAGAGACCCACTCCTACCGGTGGATCGGTAGCTTCAACACGGCTGATCTCGCGGACATGGAGTACGACCGCTGGCAGGTCCGCTACCACGGCGCGGTCGCTAGGCTCAATTTCCCCTTGGCACACGTCTGGTCCACCTTGTTCCGCCGGAGCCAGGGGTGGTGAGCTCGGCTATGGTGCGGGAGGACCGCGAGGCGTGGGAGCGCCTCGAGGCCGAGGCTGCCGATGAGGCCTACATGCAAGAGCTCCGCCGGCAGCACCCGGAGCTCGTGGAGGCGGAGCGGGCCATCTTTGCTGGCGTGGAGGGCGGCGAGGTTATCGCGCTCTCCTCTGATGACAAGGTCAAAGGTGGCGAGGATAGCGGCGAGTTTATCGCGCTCTCCTCTGATGAAGAGGTCGAAGGCGGCGGCGACGGTGGCACGGAGGGCGTCGAGGTGGGCCCCGAGGACAAGGAGATCGACATCGACGAGTGGAGGAGTGCTTTCCCCAACGACCCCGACGACAATACTGGCCCAGACCCGGCTTGCGGCACACCGTACATGACGAGGAAGGATTGGCTCGACCTCTACTTCAACCGAAAGTATTTTAGCTTAGTTTAAATTAATGTTTTATGTTCGGTTATGCAAAACTATCTTTGTTTATGTTTGAATGCATGCTACTTTCGGTTGAACCTGCTTTGAACTTGATCAAATTGAAGTTTACAACCTTAAGTTTAGGGGATCGACTAGAAAAGGCAAAAAATTGCTGGAGTATATATATATATATCCACTAAGGGTTTTAGTCCTTTAGCTTTTTAAGGATCGCCTAGAGATGTCCTTATGACTTGTTTATTTTAGTTCTTCACAATGTGATGCTCCATATGTGCAACTATTTGTCGTGCAGTTCAATTTCATCAATAACAGTTTCAACGATACCACTATGAATTACGATATTTGGTTGCTGTTAAGGATATTGCAGTTAACATGCCTTTTCGTTTTTCAATTGTGGTTTAGCAACATGCATTTTACTGAATGACTAAATATGCAATCCCAGGCTACATAGCAACAAGGGAGATTGTTACCTTAATGTTTTGATGATGTCTAGATATACATGCAATAAAATCTTATATAATGGGATGGATGGAGTGTTGCACTACATCATTTTTCAATTGTTGTTTAGCTTATAATATTAACTTGGTGCTTTTAGGTAGATATATCATTGCCAAAGATCCACACTTCGACCCTTTCTGCGTATGGGGCAATGAGATATTCATGAACCAGCATCAAGTGAGGAAACTGATAAAGATTGTTATTAAAATGGGTCAAATGATGTTAATCGAACTATTTGTTTACACTTTATGCAAGACAACAGTGAACTGCAGGATGGTAAGTAAGAACCCTGTAGCCTTCTTTTTACTGCCCGTAATGAGTTGTGTTAGATGACAATATCTGAATCTTTTTTCTTTTGCGGTGGATCCTGAAGCAGTTTACTCAAGATTGCCTCTCAAACTACATGATTGGCGGCCGACCATCACAAGGGGTTGGACTAGATTCCTGCATGCCTTCTGCATCCAGGAGAGCACAATAGGGCCATTCCACTTCACCTTGTTCAGCAACTGGAATGTCTGTGGCCTCTTTCTTTACCATCTGTAATAGTACAAGTATAGAACCCTGGTACATCATTCTTTATTTGGTGCTTATGTAATTCTTGAACATATGTACCCGTGAATCGAATAATGCATTGGTTGTTTGAACCTGATGGATATGAATAAAGCTATAGCCTACTTTCAAGTTTAAATTAGGTACAATTTTAAATAGCAGCAATTAAATTAGGGCGAAATTACTTTGTGCAGGTCATTACGACACACACAGTTGGTAAAACACAAACGTTTGTGATATACACCATAATCCGAGACGGTTCACAGAGAGGAAACGTGTGCAAGCATGCACACAGTTGCCGTTTGCAAAGCGTGTGTGATGTCAGACACTATCACATACGGTGCGGGAAAACTAAATGTGTGTGATTCTCTACCCATCGTACACGGTTTATAATCATGAACTGTTGGTGATGTGCCAGGCATCGTAAAAATCCCGTGCCTAGAATCTGCCTGGAAAACTCCCGTGCCTGGAATCAGCCTGGTTTTAGGCAGAACCACAAAACTCTGACTGCGATGGCAATGCGAGCACAAACGAGTAGCAAGGATGAAGCGTTTGGGATATTCTAGATATCGGAAACGGTTCTATAGGGACAACTGTATGCATCAAGACTCCCTATCCCCGACGGTTTCTAAGTCATGTGGGAAGGACCCCCCTATCGCCCACACTCACTTGGCGATGGTTCCAAATGCCGTCGCGGAAAGGGGTTAAAACCGTTTGTTTAGGACCGATGCGTACCAGTGTGATGACGCTGCAGAGGCGCGTCAAGAGCATGGTAGACAAGAATACCAGTCTTGCCAGCATGATCCAGGTGATGCTCTTTCGCGGGTTCTCCCCTGCCAGGCGCGTCAATAGTATATATGGGAGTTCGACCCGGCCGGTCCCCGGACCCTGCAGCGGTTCTTCAGCACGAAGCACGAAGACATGTGGAAGCTGCTTTTCAAGACCCAAAAGACGTGGCTGGAGACGACCAAAGACCTCGGCCATGACTGCACTCACGCAGCGACTCCCGTAAGTTCTCTGATATCCTTATTTTGTAAGCCCAAGGAGCATACTAAACTCTCCATTCTTCCCACAAGGCTGGACGAAGAAGGCGGAGCGGATTCACTATCCGGCTCCGCTACCCGAAGACCCATCTATTCCTCTATTGACGAGGATGCTGGTCCCGGCGCCGTATCAGGCACCGGAAAAGAAGGTCAAGAAGAAGAGCAAGGAGGCCAAGGGTGGCCTCCGCCGTAACGGCGCTTCAGACGTAGTGTTCGAAGACACCGAAAGTCTCTCCTCTCATGATGAAGATGAAGAGGAGGAGGAAGAAAGCAATTCCCCCCTTAAGAGGAGAAAGAAGAAGAAGACAACTTCCGTGGATCTAGATGCGGAAGAGTCCAAGAGGGAGAACCTCCCTTACGGATGATTCCGAGACGGACGCCGACAAGTGGCGCCCCAGGCCGAAGCCCCTGGCCGGATCGTAAGTATTCAAAGGTACTGTATATATATCTGGCTTTTCGCCTTGTGGTTGTAACACGTTGAATGGTGTGCTACAGCCGGCTCGTCACCTCCCCCAGCGATCCTCATCTTCTGGGAACTCGCTGGGTCCGAACATGATGGAGAGCGAGTCACCTCCGCCAACCTCCCCCCAATGCTATGGATAACACTGAGGTGTTGTCCCGAAGGACCCTTCTGGGACAGGGAGAAGTGCGGGAGGCCGCCAAGACGACGCCAAAGGGTGATACCCCTACTGACGAGAACATGGGGGAACCGACCCCCATGGAGACCGGAGACGGGGGCCATGTCCAATTTGGCCCCCAACCAAATGTCATTCCGGAGACCCACACGGCTCCGGAGTCAGATGAGCAGCCTCCTTCGAAAGAAGGGGGCGCACCCACCCCACCGGCGACCTGTGTCAACCCGGAGGCACCGGACACTCTGGTGGGAGTGCTTCAGAGCGCCACCTTGTGGAAGAACATCGTACCCTTATGGGTACGGTGATTGAAAAGGTTTATTCCGCAAAAAGCGGGTTGAACGAGGCTGCACTAGCCTTCTGAGAGGCTTTGAGGTATGTGATATGATGCCTTTTAGCTATATAAGAGGAATGCCTGTGTATAGATAGTAGCCCCTGAGACTCTGTTCGGTGTTCGTGAAGAAAGGCCGAACAGAGGATCTAATAACTTGCGCAGGAGATTAACATACATATCTATTTGAACAAACAGGCTGCGATGCAGGCGTCAGCTTCCCATGCCGCTGAAGCATCCGAGCAAAGGCAGAAGTTAGAGGAAAAGCAAGGTATGTGATACTGAAACACGTCCAAAATGAGATCAGCTCTGATTTGTTATCTGAATGAATGTTATAATTATGCTCATAGATGACGCGTCTGAGGTCGAGACCCTCAAGAGCGAGCTGGCCGAAGCCAAGAAGGTGGGGAGGAGGCACGAGCCGCCCGCCTGAAACATGAATCTAGGGTGGAGGAAGTCCAGCAAGAGCTCAAGGATACTATAAGCAAATGTGAGTCCTTAGAGCACAAGATTTCGGATCAAAATTCTGAACTTGGTAAGGCCCTCCAAAGTGCACAGGAGGCCCGGGCCGAAGCCCAAAGCGCCTGCCGGGAGATCCAAGAGGCAAAGCAGATTGCGGCGGCAAGGCTTTTAACATGCAGAGCAAATTTGTGAGAAGAAAGTATATCTTGCTGACCCGAATTTGGAGTTCTCTAGGAGCATTTGCGGACCTGCCCCGGAGTATTGCTGATGCTGTGGAGTTCTTCTGAGCCAAAGAAGGGAGCGCGACGGAAAAGCTATTCTGGTCACAGTACCTTGCGCGAGAGCATCCCGTGCCCCTCAGCGATCAACTTAAGCAATTGACTAAACTACATAGAGTGGCCGGATTGGCCATGAGGGATGTTATAATCCGTCTTTGGCCCACCAAACCCATACCCAGCAGCTACTTCGGGCTCGTGAAGCGGCTAGTCAGTGCCTGCCCCCAGCTCGATGTCGTGAAGTGGTCAGTCTGCATCGAAGCTGCACAGATGGCCTTCGCCCGTGTCAAAGTGCAGTGGGCAAAGAAGAACGCCGTCAAACTTGCCACTGAGGGACCGCCCGGTGGCAAAGAGCACCACACGCCGGAGCGGTATTTTGACGACGTCCTCGAAGGATCCCGCATTGTAGAGGGCCAGTGCTCGAAAGACATTATATTTGAATGAATGTATCCCTGCTGTCCGAACTTTGTATTATGAAACAAGGCTGATGTATAATATGTTGCTTATTTTGCCTAAAATTCTTTTCCTCTTGTGCGGCCGTTTACGATATCTGAGAGTTGGCTAGTCGTCGGCTTCAGCCCCCACGTAGGTAGTACGGGGGTGTTCGGAATAGCATTGGAACATACTTGACCCATCAATTTGGTCCTTGAAGGAGGTATTAGTGCGGCGAACCAGGCAATCAGACTATGTTGTTTTATCGCTCTCCCTTAGCCATAAGAGTTTGACAATGAGATTGTAGGCTGATACGTCTCCAACGTATCTATAATTTATGAAGTATTCATGCCATGTTTACAATAGTTTTATATGATTTTGGTATGATTTGATTAGAACTAACCCGGACTGACGTTGTTTTCAGCAGAACTACCGTGGTGTTGTTTTTGTGCAGAAATAAAAGTTCCCAGAATGCGATGAAAATCAACGGAGAATTTTTCTGGAAGTATAAAAATTACTGGAACAAAAATCTACTGGAGGGGAGTCTCATGGGCCCCACGAGGGTGGGGGGCGCGCCCCCTATCTCGTGGCCGCCTCGGGGACCCCCCTGACTTTTTCTCGACGCCATCCTCTCCTATAAATACAGAAACCTCCAGAAAATAACCTAGATCGGAAGTTCCGCCGCCGCAAGCCTCTGTAGCCACGAGAAATCAATCTAGGCCCTCTCTGGCACCCTGCCAGAGGGGCCATCATCACCGGAGGTCATGGAGGAGGATCCCGGAGGGGCCATCATCACCATGAAGGACAAGATCCAGAGGGAGAACCTCTCCCCATCTAGGGGGGAGGCCATGGAGGAGGAAGCACAAGGGGAAGAACCTCTCCTCCTCTCTCTCGGTGGCGCCGGATTGCCATCGGGAGGGGAATCATCGCCGCGGTGATCGTCTTCATCAACATCACCATCATCATCACCATCCTCATCTCTTTTACGCGGTCCACTCTCCCGCACCCCGCTGTAATCCCTACGTGAATATGGTGCTTTATGCCACATATTATGATCCAATGATGTGTTGCCATCTTAGGATGTTTTGAGTAGATATCTTTTGTCCTTGGGTCGATTGATGATCTAGATTGGTACGAATTGTATGTTTTATTTTGGTTCTGTCCTATGGTGCCCTCCGTGTCGTGCAAGCGTGAGGGATTCCCGCTGTAGGGTGTTGCAATATGTTCGTGATTCGCTTATAGTGGGTTGCTTGAGTGACAGAAGCATAAACCCGAGTAAGGGGGTTATGGCGTATGGGATAAAGGGGACTTGATGCTTTAATGCTATGTTTGGGTTTTACCTTAATGATCTTTAGTAGTTGTGGATGCTTGCTAGAGTTCCAATCATAAGTGCATATGATCGAAGAAGAGAAAATATGTTAGCTTATGCCTCTCCCTCATACGAAATTGCAATGATGACTACCGGTCTCGTTAACAATTGCCTAGGATAATTCCGCACACCAACCCATCATTATTCCACACTTGCTATTTATAATATTTAGTAATATATTCTAACTTTATAATAACAGAACCTACTTTTGTGTTTTAGCTCTCCGATATCATGCAAAGTTATCCTCTTCATACCCACAACATAGTTTTATTTCTCGTTTCTAGTTGGAAACAAACGTTCGGTGTACGTAGAGTCGTATCAGTGGCAGATAGGACTTGAGAGAATATTGATCTTACCTTTAGCTCCTTGTGGGTTTGACACTCCATACTTATCACTTCCACCTTTGGGAATTGCTACGATGATTCCCTGCACTTGGGGATTATCAAGCTCTTTTCTGGCGCCGTAGCCGGGGAGAAATAGCGTGGGGTTGGTATTTTTGTGTGTGCTTGTTTGCTTTCTTGACTAAGTAGATTTGTTTTTTTCCTTTTTGTTTCTGTTTAGTTGTGGGTGAAACATACAAAAAAATTTAAAAGAATGAAAATACAAAAAAATTACTTGCCTCTCATGCCTAAAAAGTTTTTCAAAAAGCGAAGTGATTGGAAAGTTATGCATTGAAGAAGTGAGGGTCGACCTTGAGCACTTGTGTTCATGCTCATGGAAACAATGTAGAATTTTTCATGGAAGTTTCTCTGTAAATAATTACCCCCTTGTATATATCCATTGTATTATAAAAATAATGTGCCAAGCTTTGGTTTTAGGATGATTAGATTGCTTGTTTACTTTGTGCAGTTCAAAAACAGAAACTTTGTCTGTAGCGCGTGAATTTACATTTTTTACTGGATAGTCAAATGGGTCTGAAACTTTTTGCACATTACTTATGTACAATTTTTTTAAATTTTCATATTTTTTATAGAATTTTTGGAGTTACATAAGTTTACTAAACTTCCATATTACTATAGACTGTCCTGTTTTTGACAGATTCTGTTTTCTATGTGTTGATCGCTTATTTTGATGAATCTATGGGTAGTATCGGGGGGTATGAACCATGGTGAAGTTGGAATACAGTAGATATAGTTCTAATATGAAATTGGAATAAGTTTGCAACAGTACCTAAAGATAGTGATTTGCTTTATTATACTAACGGATCTCACAAGTTTTTGTTAAAGTTTTGTGTGGATGAAGTGTTCGAAGATCGAGGAGCTATCAATATGAGAAGAATAAAGAGAGGAAAGAGTTCAATCTTGGGGATTCCCAAAGCACCCCAAGTAAATATTTCAAGGATACTCAAGCATCTAATCTTGGGGATTCCCCGGTTGGCATCCCATCTTTCTTCTTCAACAATTATCGGTATACCTCGGTTTTTGTTTTGTTCACATGATTTGTGTCCGTTGTGTTTTTCTTTTTTTCTTTAAGAACCATTCTAGTATGAGATATCCCTTCATCGATTTATAGAATGATCCATGTGCTTCACTTATATCTTTTGAGTATGACCTTATAGAATGCTCTTTGCGCTTCACTTAAATCTTTTGAGTATGGTTTTATAGAATGCTTCGTGTGCTTCACTTATATATTTTGAGCTTGGATATTGGTTAGACTACATTAATTGTAGAATTATCCATGAACTTCACTTATATCTTTTGGAGTATGAATAATACTATCATCTAAAGCGGGTTTGGAAGAGTGTCAACTTTAGGAATTAGTGACCCCACTATTCCGAATGAGAAGAATTTTGCTTATGTGGAGAGTAGAAAATTCTCTATGCTTGTAGATCATGAAAATAATGCTTTATGTGATGGTTATATTGATGAATTCATTCATGATGCTACTCAAAAATATTATGAGGGAGGAATATATGCTTGTAGGAGTTGCAATAATATCAAGTTTCCTCTCTATGTGCTTAAAGTTTTGAAGTTATACTTGTTTTGCCTTCCTATGCTAGTTGATTCTTGTTCCTATAAATTATGTGCTCACAAAATCCCTAGTCATAAGAAGTGGGTTAGATTTAAATGTGCTAGTCATATTCTTCATAATGCTCTCTTTATGTTTCAATTCTTTTATTTTATGTGAGCATCATTGAAATCATCATGCCTAGCTAAAAGGCACTAAAGAAAAGCGCTTGTTGGGAGACAACCCAATATTTAAACTTAATGTTTTTGTGTGTTTACATGATTAAGCTACTGTAGTAATCATGTTTTATAGCTTTTGTTTCAATAAAGTGCCAAGTAAGACCTTTGGGAAGACTTGGGTGAAAGTTAATGTGATCTTGCTGTAAAAAACAGAAACTTTGCGCACACGAGATTAGCTGCCATTTTTTTACATAAGAGTGCTTTTGAGTTGATTCTTTTTGCAGAAGATTAATAGACAAATTCCTCACTTCTACCAATTTATTTCATAATTTTTGAAGTAACAGAAGTATGGTTGCTGTTCAGATCATTACAGACTGTTCTGTTTCTGACAAATTCTGTTTTCATTGCATAGTTTGCTTGTTTTCTAGTTTCTATGGATTATATTTCTCAATATAAATTGTAGAAATGATATGGTACAGTACATATTGTGTGAGAAAAATTATGAACCTTGTCTTTGATAGTACCAAAGTGAATGGTTTACTCTTTATCATACTAACCTATCTCACGAAGTTCCGTTAAGTTTTGTGTGATTGAAGTTTTCAATCTTTGGGTGAGATATCGATATGAGGAGAATAAGGAGTGGAAAGATCCTAAGCTTGGGGATGCCCAAGGCACCCCAAGGTAATATTCAAGGAAGACTCAAGCGCTTAGGGCATCCCCTCTTTCGTCTTCAAAACTATCAGTATACCTTACTCGGAGCTATATTTTTACTCGTCACATGATATGTGTTTTGCTTGGAGAGTATTTTGAATTTTACTTGCTGTTTGAATAAAATCATTGGATCTGAAATCTTGAATTAAAAATAATCCTCCCATGGCTAGTTAATTATTTGACTACTCAGTGTCCTTCACTTTTATCTTTTGGAGTAGTTTGTCATTTACTCACGTGCTTCATGTATATCCTATGAGTAAATGGTTGAATGAATTGAATATCATAAATCTGAATTTATATATGTTTCATATGCTTATACCATGGGGAGTAATGACTTCAACAGAATAAGTATAGGTAGTAAACTTATTGAAAGTTAGCAAATACAGAATTGGTCACTTGAACAATTCATGAAAGAATATTGAATTTCGCATATAAATATACTATGTTGGACATCTTTTGTAATTGTGAGCACTCATTAAAATATGACATGCTAAAAGGTTGATGTTGGACAAGGAAGACAACATAATGGGTTATGTTTTCTTATATCCGAAATAAAGTATATTGTCATGGATCATCCAACATGCTGAGCTTGCCTTTCCCCCTCATGCTAGCCAAATTCTTTGCACCAAGTAGAGATACTACTTGTGCTTCCGAATATCCTTAAACCCGGTTTTTCCATGAGAGTCCACCATATCTACTTATGGATTGAGTAAGATCCTTCAAGTAAGTTGTCATTGTTGCATGCAATAAAAAATTGCTCTCTAAATATGTATGATCTATTAGTGTGGAGAAAATAAGCTGTATACGATCTTGTGATACGAAAGCAATAAAAGCGATGGAATGCATAATAAAGGTCCCTATCACAAGTGGCAATATAAAGTGACGTTCTTTCACATTAAGATTTTGTGCATCCAACTATAAAAGCACATGACAACCTCTGCTTCCCTCCGCGAAGGGCATATCTTTTACTTTTCTACCCTTATACAAGAGTCATGGTGTTCATCACCTTTCCTTTTTACACTTTTTCCTTTGGCAAGCACTTTGTGTTGGAGCGATCCAGATATATATCCACTTGGATGTAGGTTTTCATAAATTATTATTGTTGACATTACCCTTGAGGTAAAAGGTTGGGAGGCAAAACTATAAGCCCCTATCTTTCTCTATGTCCGATTAAAACTTTGAACCCATAAATATCACGTGAGTGTTAGCAATTGTGAAAGATTAAATGATAGTTGAATATGTGGGATTTGCTAAATCAAAGCTCTTACATAGACGCTTCCTGAAAATAAGATGAATTGCAATTGTTTGATGACTGAGAACATGGTTTGTTAGTTTTCAAGAAAGTTTATGATTTATACTTTAACATGTGAATAGCTTGTTACTTGATCATGAGAGTTTTATGAGTTGAGCTACTATTATTATATATAATGATGCTAGAAAAAGTGATTGGAATTATCATTGCTCAAACTTATGTACTTGCTAGCATTCACACTTCATAAATTATTCCTTTTATCATTTACCTACTCGAGGACGAGCAGGAATTAAACTTGGGGATGTTGATACATCTCCAACGTATCTATAATTTATGAAGTATTCATGCCATGTTTACAATAGTTTTATATGATTTTGGTTTGATTTGATTAGAACTAACCCGGACTGATGCTGTTTTCAGCAGAACTACCGTGGTGTTGTTTTTGTGCAGAAATAAAAGTTCTCGGAATGCGATGAAAATCAACGGAAAATTTTTTCTGGAAAATATAGAAAATACTGGAACAAAAATCTGCCGGAGGGGAGTCCCGTGGGCCCCACGAGGGTGGGGGGCGCGCCCACCACCCTGGGGCGCGCCCCCCTATCTCGTGGCTGCCTCGGGGACCCCCCCTGACTTGTTCTCGATGCCATCCTCTCCTATAAATACATAAACATCCAGAAAATAACCTAGATCGGAAGTTCCGCCACCGCAAGCCTCTGTAGCCACGAGAAATCAATCTAGGCCCTCTCTAGCACCCTGACGGAGGGGGCCATCATCACCGGAGGCCATGGAGGAGGATCTCGGAGGGGCCATCATCGCCATGAAGGCCAAGATCCAGAGGGAGAAACTCTCCCCATCCAGGGGGAGGCCATGGAGGAGGAAGCACCAGGGGGAGAACCTCTCCTCCTCTCTCTCGGTGGCGCCGGAGTGCCATCGGGAGGGGAATCATCGCCGTGGTGATCGTCTTCATCAACATCACCATCATCATCACCATCCTCATCTCTTTTATGCGGTCCACTCTCCCGCACCCCGTTGTAATCCCTACTTGAACATGGTGCTTTATGCCACATATTATGATCCAATGATGTGTTTCCATCTTATGATGTTTTGAGTAGATATCTTTTGTCCTTGGGTTGATTGATGATCTAGATTGGTACGAATTGTATGTTTTATTTTGGTGCTGTCCTATGGTGCCCTCCGTGTCGCGCAAGCGTGAGGGATTTCCACTGTAGGGTGTTGCAATACGTTCATGATTCGCATATAGTGGGTTGCTTGAGTGACAGAAGCATAAACCCGAGTAAGGGGGTTGTGGCGTATGGGATAAAGGGGACTTGATGCTTTAATGCTATGTTTGGGTTTTACCTTAATGATCTTTAGTAGTTGCGGATGCTTGCTAGAGTTCCAATCATAAGTGCATATGATCCAAGAAGAGAAAGCATGTTAGCTTATGCCTCTCCCTCATATGAAATTGCAATGAAGACTATCGGTCTTGTTAACAATTGCCTAGGATAATTCCGCACACCGACCCATCATTATTCCACACTCGCTATTTATAATATTTAGTAATATATTCTAACTTTATAATAACAGCACCTACTTTTATGTTTTAGCTCTCCGATATCATGCAAAGTTATCCTCTTCATACCCACAACGTAGTTTTATTTCTCGTTTCTAGTTGGAAACAAACGTTCGGTGTACGTAGAGTCGTATCAGTGGCAGATAGGACTTGAGAGAATATTGATCTTACCTTTATCTCCTTGTGGGTTTGACACTCCATACTTATCACTTCCACCTTTGGGAATTGCTACGATGATTCCCTGCACTTGCGCAGCCCCTGGCATTATTCGATTATCCGAACTTGGGTACACTACTGCAGGATACTGCTAACGCGACACTACGATCAGAGACCCTTTGCCGAAACTGTGTGTGATGCAATAATCGCAAACGGTGCTGTAAAAAACCCGTCAAAAAGGTGCAAAACGTTTGCAATAGCGGAGCCATCAAACATGGTTCAGATTTTAGTTGTGTGTGCGATGCAGGACACACGGTTAATCCATTCAAACTGTCTACGATGAGGCAGAACAACAGAAACGGGCAGTGTCGGGGATATACTCCGCGGTATGACCCGGCCGGAGATATGACCCAGCTGGGACTTGGTGTTTCATTGGTGACCCGGCAGATTGTAAGCCGGCAGATGTTTAAGCCGGCAGATGTTAAGCCAGATGTTAAGCCGGCAGATGTTAAGTCAGTTGGTAAGCCGGCATATGTTAAGCCAGATGTTTAAGTCAGATGGTAAGCCGGATGATGTTAAGCCAGATGTTTAAGCCGGCAGATGTTAAGCCAGATGTTTAAGCCGGCAGATGTTTAAGCTAGATGTTTAAGTTAGATTGTGACAGAGTCGCCTGGGGTTAATAAGCCCAAGACGTTAAGAAGCCCACGCAGAGAAGCCTGTGATGAGAAGTCAGAATAGTTTAAGTCTTAGTCCGACATGGACTCTACATGTAACCCGCCCCTTTAACTTATATAAGGAGGGGCAGGGCACCCCAAGAGAGAGAGAAAATAATCTTAAGTCTAGACACAACTAGGAGATCCGGTTTACGGTGACTCCCTCGTGAGCATAATGAGACCTAGCCACAAACAGCATGTAGGGTTGTTACCGGATGATGTTTCCCCGGGCCCGAAGCTGTCTAAACCCTTGTCTTGTGTTGTGTCTCTTGATTCCGCTCAACCCCTCTCAAGATACCACATAGATGCGTTGGCCTCACGACTAAGTCCTCATACTAGGACATCTGCCGTGACAATTCCACGAAAGGCAGCCATAACAATGTGTGTGCGATGCAGGACACACGGTTAATCCATTCGAACTGTTTGCAATGAGGTAGAACAACAGAAACGGGCAGCCATATCAATGTGTGTGTGATATACGGCATACGTTAACTCGGCCGAACTGTTTTCGATTAGGGAACACAACAAAAACGGTTCAACTTAACAAGATGTGTGTGATATGCGGCATACAGTTTACATGGATGAACTGTTTGCGATGAGCCAAAAGAACACAAACGAGTCGTGTAAACAAGATGTGTGTGATACGTGGCAAACAGCCGACTCGGATGAACTGTTTACGATGAGAAATTATAACACAGACGGTCAATGCAGTAACTTCGTGTGCGATTCTGTGTGTACAAAAAACTTTGAAAAATGCAAACTAGTTGCTTGCGGTAGCGGAGTATCGCACACGATGCGTCTGGGAGTACTCGTGTGCGATGATTAGTATGTTACACATACGTTTCCTTATGTTAACATGTGTGTGAATTTGCAATATGGACATTTAATCTGCAAATGCCTTCTGGTCATCAGGCACACGCTTAAACTCAATGAACTGTGTATGATACTAATACTTTCCATGAAAATTTATGAACTTGGGTAACAACATTTGAGTAACATATATATAGTGGTTACACTATTTGACAAAAGGAGGATCTTCGTAACACGGTTTTGACAACCATATGGTCCATATCGTCATACTTAACATAGTAACAACTATCACATTTTAAGAGGCTAAGGGCCAACAACCATATGGTCCATATCTACATACTTAAAATATATAGTAACAGCTAGCACATTTTAAGAGGCTGAGGGCCAACAACCACAACTGTCCACTGGAAGGAGCTGATCACGGTGCCTCGGCATCTCGTCAATGAAAGGAAGATCCCTCCTGTGCCTTGGTAGATCATGAGTAGAACAGTGTCTCCAATTTTCCAATATGGATGCATTGCGAAGAGAAGCGAGAACTTGTTAATTTGAATGGTTCCATTTCTGCGGGAAATGTAGTACCTTGCAATCACTTTGGCGTTATTAGTAGGCACAAGTGTAATTCGACCACGCCGGGAAATCGATCCAGGAACTGCTACATGGGGCGATTTCTGTTGACATGTAGAATAAAAAACAATTGTAACATATCGTTGAAGATATATATAGTTTATGAGCATCAGCATTAAAATAAGACTTTTTACCAGCGTTTTGTGCACACAATTGGTCTTGTTCAGTGTGTGCACCATAGGTCTAATTAATCCCATCCAAAATTCAGTGTTCATACGCTGTGCTATCTCTGTCAGATTATCAACAAAGTTTATGACATGCTTCAAGTCCTTCCAGTGAAATTTGGTACGCTTAGTAACATACAGATCGTTCACTATGCATCCAACATATCCTGCTTAAAAGGTGGAAAGGTATTATTTATTCAGAACATGGCAGAAGAATATATAGTGCGCATAAATTGGTAAATACAATTTGTTACTGCCTAGGAACAGAGTCAGAATATGATATCACAATTGGTTGCTTAAATAGTGATCAATTGGTTGCTTAAATAGTAATATGACAGCAAGGAGAAAGTTGAAAGGACACTAACCTCGATCAGACGTTGATTGGCTGATGACGTTGGGGAAGTAAACATCCATGTTAATGAGACCAGGCTGTGGTGCACGCACTAGAATTTTATTGCCTGCTTTCAGTTCATAACACTTAGACATTTTTCTCCAAAGGTCCGCATTAAAATAGGAGTGACCATCTTTATCAAGTTTTACGATAACCGTCATTGTAAATCCATGCCACTTGTCAATATGACATCCTGGGAGTCATCAGCAAAGTAAAGCCCAAGATTTCCTTCTACTCCTGTTCTTGCAAAGCAAGGGATGTACTACTTCAAATGAAAATTAAGATCGTAAATTAGATATATTGAAATAACAGAACAAGATGCAAATATGGGAGTAATTGATAGAACAGATCCATATATATATAGAGAGAGATGAAAGTAAAGTACAAAAATATAGAATTTAAAATAGATAATGTAACAAAGATTTGATGCAAATATATAGATAATGTAGCAACAGACGGTATATGTTCCCAAATTTAGGCTATGCCGACCATGGTAGGTTGAGATTTAACATACCGAGTGCTCCCTGAAGTCATCCGGAATGGTGAGATAGAACTTCGTTTCCGACTAGCCATGACCACAGTTGCCCGATTTGTGCTCGCACTGTGGACACGTGAATGAGCACCCACGAATCAGCTAGAACAAAAATGATTCCACGACGATTTCCGCTGATTGATTAATAGCGACGGATGGACTGCGATAAGAGATGAGTGAATATTTTGCTAATTAAGTTGTTTACCTTCTCCATGAGAAAATCCCCGGCCCAAAGAAACCCCCAATCGACCAGAGTCTATAATGTCGGTGTAGATAGGCGGCGGAAAGCGGTGGAGGCGAAATCCGGTGCCGTTTGGAGCTCGACCTACGCCCGCCGCCAACAGCCGTCGACCTTAGGGTGCAGAGTTGCGGAGGAGTCCGCGGTGAGTGAGTGGGGACAAAGTGGGCGAGGGTTTTCTTTTCCTTTTGCATGTGTGAATGAACACACACGGTTCGCAGAGGCGACGGAGCTGAATCGTGTGTGATAGTAAATCACCGAGAATGAATGGGAATCCAAATTTCCTTTGTCCTTCATCCATGAGTTTTTTTTCTACGATGAACATAAACCCTGCTAATCACCGTGTTCAAATTTGACACTTTTCCGGGTTCATTTACAATATTTAGGGGATTATGTGCATTTTAAAGGTATTAATGCACGTAATTCAAATTCAAACAATCGGTGCATGAAAGGGTGCACAAGAACGGTCTGGAGAAACCATACTCGTGGTATTTAGTAATTTCTCAAGCCTTTTACAAGGAATGGGCAGAGATTTCAATGGAATGCGTGGCAATAGTCAACCAGAAACGCGTCATTTACTGGGTTATCAACTATAGAACAATGAAATATGTGCTTGAAAAACATGAGGGCTGGCATGGTGCCATGGTATGGCCTCACCATGCCCTGGTTAAAAGCTGAGAAGGTTTGATTTATGTCGTCATGCACGCCCTTCATAAATCGAACCATCACCGAGGAAGTTCAGTGCTTTCGAGAGGGAAATCACCAAGATTGAAGGGGAATCCAAATTTCCGTCCTAGTTTGTCATTCAGTTTTTTTTGCAACGATCAACATACCGCCTCAAATGCAACGTGTTCAAATTTGACATTTTTCCGAACTCATTTACCAAATTTAGGGGACTATGTGCATTTTCTAGGCATTAATTATGCACATAATTCAATTTCGAACAATCGGTGCATGAAAAGGTGCACAAGAACGGTCTTGAAAACCATGCTCGTGCTATTTAGTACATTCTCATGCCTTTTACAAGGAATGGGCAGATATTTCAAGGAAATGTGTGGAAATAGTCAACCATAAACGCGTCGTTTACTGGGTTAACAACTATACAAAAATGAAATACATGCTTGGAAAAACATGACGCCTTGTGTGGTGCCATGGTATGACCTCATCGTGCCCTGGTAAAAATGTCGCCATGCACGTCTTTCATAAAACGAACCATCACCGAGGAAGTTTCATGGTTTCGAGGGGGAAATCACCAAGATTGAAGGGGGGGTCCAAATTTCCTTTGTCCTTTGTACACGAGTTTTTTGCTATGATGAACATACAACCTGCAAATCACGGCGATCAAATTTGGCACCTTTCCAGGTTCATTTGCCATATTTAGGGGATTATGTGCATTTCCTAGGCATTAATGCACATAATTCAAGTTCAACAATCGGTGCATGAAAGGGTCCACAAGAACGGTCTGGAAAACAATGCCCGTGCCATTTAGTAAATTCTCATGCCTTTTACAAGGAATAATGGATAGATATTTCGTTGAAATGTGTGGCAATAGTCAACCACAAATGTTTGTTTGTTGGGTTTTCAACTATAGAAAAAATGAAAAAATGCTTAAAAAACATGACGCCTGGCATGGTGCCATGGTATGACCTCACCATGCCCTGGTAAAACTTTGAGAAGGTTTGGCTTATGTCGTCATGCACGCCCTTCATAAATCGAACCATCACCGAGGAAGTTCCATGCTTTCGAGAGGGAAAATCCCCAAGATTGAAGGGGAATCCAAATTTCCGTCCTAGTTTGTCATTCAGTTTTTTCTCCAACGATCAACATACCGCCTCAAATGCAACGTGTTGAAATTTGAAATTTTCCCGGGCTCATTTACCATATTTAGGGGATTATGTGCATTTTCTAGGCATTAATGGACATAATTAAAATTCAAACAATCGGTGCATGAAAATGTGCACAAGAACGGTCTAGAAAACCACGCTCGTGTTATTTAGTACATTCTCATGCCTTTTACAAGGAATGGGCAGATATTTCAAGGAAATGTGTGGCAATAGTCAACCATAAATGCGTCGTTTACTCGGTTAACAACTATACAAAAAATAAAACACATGGATGGAAAACATGACGCCTGGCGTGGTGCCATGGTATGGCCTCACCATGCCGTGGTAAAAATTGGAGAATGTTTTCCTTATGTCGTGATGCGCGCCTTTCATAAATCGAACCATCACCGAGGAAGTTTCATGGTTTTCGAGGGGGAAATCACCAAGATTGAAGGGGGGTCCAAATTTCCTTTGTCCTTTGTCCACGAGTTTTCTTCTACGATGAACATACAACCTACAAATCACCGTGTTCAAATTTGGCACTTTTCCGGGTTCATAAGCACCCGCCGTTCGAATTCCCAGTTCTCCAATTTTTTCGAAACAAGTGCATGCACTTATTATCATGATAAAAAAACAATATCCGTGCTGCATCCCAGTTATCAGTCTGTAATTGCAGAATTCTCTCATTTATTGAGCACGTATATTGTTTTTTCAGGTCGAGCAAGTTTCAACTGGGTTGTAGACTGCCCAGGGTTAGTTTTGTTTTTAACAGGCCCAGCCCATGACGACAACGGGGCACAAAGATCCAGCAAGTATCTACTGGCCTCTGGCCCGCAAGCATTAGTTATATTTTGTCTTACAACATCCGCAGGCAGTTTTTTTACTGAATCAAACACACATCCCAGTTCTATTTTCCTCTTGAAACGCATGTCCTACATCCGTTTTCTAATCTCTACCTATAGTTTTACTAGTTCATATACACGCATCATTATACTGAAAACACATAAAATTCCCTTTTCATATTTACATCCTTATTTTTGTTGTTTTTTCCCACCCAGCGCTGATTTTTTTACTACTAGTTTTCCCTTAAACCAACTCAATTGTCCCACGTCTTATTTGCTTACAAAAACAAAACGATTTTTTTGGCAAATCAATAAGTTCTTAAAAAAATGTTTATCATTTCGGGATTACAACAGTTCGGACTCCACCGAAATATGCAAAATAAGGTTGAACTTTTTGACCGTGGTCCTGGGCAGAAAATGGGTTGTAATAAATTACTTAAGAATTAGCAAATGGGCTGCAAATTATAAAAAATAGCAAATGGGCTTTATGTTGTCTGCCACAGATTTGGAGGCTGACTTGTGGGCCTACTAAGTTCATGCGTACACAAGGTTTCTCAAAAAAGAAACTTAGTCAACAATCGACTCTACCAGCGTCAGACTGTTAGATGTCAATCTAACGGCAATCGTGCTTCTTCAGTCACTGATCTTCCTGCCCCAGCCGCCCAAACCAGCGCCGTCAGAACCGCCTGCTACCGCCTCCCGTGGCCGGCAGTGCTGCCGGGTGGAACCGGCTCCTCTACCGTGCAGTGAGCACGGCAGGGACACTACAGTACCCTGCCTTTGGGCATCTATCAGCTGTTAGATGCAGTATAAATGGCTCATATCTATTTGCTACAGTGCGCAAACAGTGCGAATGCTACAGAACCTAAACAGTACATTCTGCTAGAGTGTGCAAAACAGTAATTTCGGCTACAGTTCACCCTGCCGTGCCTTCTGTATTTACGCTATCCCGGGGTACTGTAGCATCCCTGCCGTGCCCGCTGCACGGTAGAGGAGCCGGTTCCCTGCCGGGCAGGCCTCACGGCCCCATCATACTCGCATCCCTGGCCTGTCTATCCCTCTACTCACCCACACCTCCTGTTATTTTTCGGCAACGGCAGCCGAACCAGTCAACCCTCGTACTCTCCACCGTGTGGGCAGCCACTGCCATGTCTTCCCCGGCTCCGTGTCATTCCCTTCGTAGGCCTCGCCGTCGTCCACCGCCCTGGTGCTCTCGGCACGGCGTGGTCAATGATGTCCATCCAACGGCCGTAGTGCTTCTTCAACCTCTGGTCTTCTTGCCCCAGCCGCCCAAAGCAGCGCCGGTCGTGCCGCATGCTCCCGCCTCCCGTGGCCGGCTGTGTTGCCGCGGAGGCCTCACCGTCCCCATACTACTCCCACCGCTGGCCAGGCCATCCCTCCACTCACCCACTCCCCCTGTTATTCTACGGCGATGGCAGCCTCACACCGCAGCCGAACCAGTGAACCCTCGTACTCCTCTCCGCGTGGGCATCCACTGCCGCGTCTTCCCCGGCTCCGCGTCGTCCCCTTCCTAGGCCTCGCCGTCGTCCACCGTCGTGGTGCTCTCGGCACGGCGTGGTCAATGTGGTCAACGACCGACTTATATCGGAAGAGTACTGTACGTGGAGAGGCTGACAGCTGGGTCCACGGCAGCCGCAAGGAAGTGCCTCCTTATTATGCGCAAAATAATTATTCCTCCACCTCACAGCAGGGACCCACCGGACGGGCCACCAGTATTTTGCGAAAAAAAAACGTTTCCCCCTGACTGCTGGGACCCACCGGACGGGCCACCATATTTCGCGAAAAACGTTTGCCCCTGACTGCTGGGACCCACAGGACGGACCACCGTATTTCGCGAAAAAACGTTCCCCCCGCCGTCAGCTCGGACCCACCGGAAGTGCCTCCTTATTACGCACAGAAAAATGAATACTCCCCCTGCTAGCTGGGACCCACCATGGTGGGAGGCTGACTTGTGGGCCTACTAAGTTGACGGGGACGGAGGGCTTTGTCAACTTAGTCAATATGAACGATTCTAGCTCCACTGGTCATACGATGTCCATCCAATAGCCGTCGTGCTTCTTCAATCTCTGCTCTTCCTGCTCCAGCCGCTCAAACAAGCGCCGGCGGGACTGCCTGCTCCCTCCTCCCCGCGGACGGCTCTGCTGCCGCGTAGGCCTCACCGCCCCACCGTACTCCCATCGCTGGCCTAGCCATCCCTCTACTCACCCACACCTGCTGTTATTCTCCGGCGACGGCAGACGAACCAGTAAACCCTCGTACAGTCGTACTCCCCTCCGCGTGGGAAACAACTGTCGAGTCTTCCCTGCCTCCGTGTCGTTCCCTTCCTAGGCCCCACCGTCGTCCACTGTCCTGGTGCTCTCGGCGCGGCCTGGTCAACATGGTCAACGACCGACATGCATCTGAAGTGGACTATATGTGGAGAGGCCGACAGCTGGGTCCACAGCCGCACGCAAGGAAATGCCTCCTTATTACGCGCAAAATAATGATTCCTCCACCTGACATCAGGGACCCACAGAAAGGGCCTCTGTATTTCACGAAAAAACGTTACCGCCGCTGACAGCTCGGACCCACCAGCTATATCTTCGCACGCAAGGAAGTGCCTCCTTATTACGCACAAAAAAAAGAATACTCCCCCTGTTAGCTGGGACCAAGTATAGTGGCAGGCTGACTTGTGGGCCTACTAAGTTGACGGGGACGGAGGGCTTTGTAAACTTAGTCAATATGCACGATTCTAGCTCCAGTGACCGTACGATGTCCATCCAACGGCCGTACTGCTTCTTCAACCTCTGGTCTTCTTGCTCCAGCCGCCCAAACCAGCGCCGGTCGTGCCTCGTGCTCCTGCCTCCCTTGGCCGGCTGCGATGCGGCGGAGGCCTCACCATCCCCTACTACTCCCACCGCTGGCCAAGCCATCCCTCTACTCACCCACACCCCCTGTTTTTCTGCGGCGACAGCAGCCTCACACCGTAGCGAACCAGTGAACCCTCGTACTCCTCTACGCGTGGGCATCCACTGCCGCGTCTTCCCCGGCTCCGCGTCGTCCCCTTCCTAGGCCTCGCCGTCGTCCATCGCCCTGGTGCTCTCGGCGCGGCGTGGTCAACGTGGTCAAGGAACGGCTTCCATCGGACGTGGACTGTATGTGGAGAGGCTGACAGCTGGGTCCACGGCCGCGGCAAGGAAGTGCCTCCTTATTAGGTGCAAAATAATTATTCCTCCACCTGAGAGCAGGGACCCACCGGACGGGCCACCGTATTTCGCGAAAAAAATGTTTCCCCCCTGACTGCTGGGACCCACCAGCTACACCTTCGCACGCAAGGAAGTGCGTCCGGGCAATAAAAAACAAAACGATTCACCCCCCTGGCTGCTGGGACCCACCAGCTACATCTTCGCACGCAAGGAAGTGCCTGACAGTCGGGACCCACCTGGTCGAAGCGTACGTAGCGTTGTCATTCTGGTCGCGAACGTGTACGTACATATATACTGGTGGATGTAGAGGCGCGCACGTGTCATAGTAGAGGCGCGTACGTGTCGTACTAGAGGCGCGCACGTAGCATGTACACGTACGTACAGCGCCCAGGGTGCAAGAAAGAAAATACGGCCACGTATGTGTACATACGGGCGGGGTCTCGAACGCCTACTCGCGCATACGTACGGCCAGGGCTCGTGTACATGGCTGGGTCGGAACGGAGAAACAGCGTCGTCATCGTGTTCATGGGGAGGCAACGGAATGCGTCGTGTTCATGGGGAGGCAACGGAATGCGTCGTGTTCATGGGAGGCAACGGAACGCGTGGGAGCCAACCGGCTGGGTTGGAACGGAATGCGTGGTTGTGTTCATCGGGAGGGCTTGGACGGAACAGGCGATGGAAACAAGGCCTGGCGTACCGCAGAACGGAGGAAACGGCCTTGTGTTCGATCGGCCACGTTCGAAACGGGATCCTGTTCATCGGGAGGGGTCTGGCGTACCGCAAAACGGACGAAACGGACCTCGTACGGTCGAAACGGGGGTCCTGTTGATCGGGAGGGGTGTGGCGTACCGCAAAACGGAC